>NC_069499.1:737555262-737611802 GCF_027579735.1 Bombina bombina | reverse complement strand
AAAAAGTATGAAGGAATTGTTCAAAATTCACCAAATTTTCACCACAGTGTCTTAAAGCCTTAAAAGTATTGCACACCAAATTTGGAAGCTTTAACCCTTAAAATAACGGAACCGGAGCCGTTTTTAACTTTAACCCCTTTACAGTCCCTGGTATCTGCTTTGCTGAGACCCAACCAAGCCCAAAGGGGGAATACGATACCAAATGACGCCTTCAGAAAGTCTTTTCTATGTATCAGAGCTCCTCACACATGCGACTGCATGTCATGCTTCTCAAAAACAAGTGCGCAATACCGGCGCGAAAATGAGGCTCTGCCTATGATTAGGGAAAGCCCCTAGAGAATAAGGTGTCTAAAACAGTGCCTGCCGATATTATTTTACAAAAATACCCAGATTAAATGATTCCTCAAGGCTAAATATGTGTAATATATGAATCGATTTAGCCCAGAAAATGTCTACAGTCTTAATAAGCCCTTGTGAAGCCCTTATTTACTGTCTGAATAAAAATGGCTTACCGGATCCCATAGGGAAAATGACAGCTTCCAGCATTACATCGTCTTGTTAGAATGTGTCATACCTCAAGCAGCAAAAGACTGCTCACTGTTCCCCCAACTGAAGTTAATTCCTCTCAACAGTCCTGTGTGGAACAGCCATGGATTTTAGTAACGGTTGCTAAAATCATTTTCCTCTTACAAACAGAAATCTTCATCTCTTTTCTGTTTCAGAGTAAATAGTACATACCAGCACTATTATAAAATAACAAACTCTTGATTGAATAATAAAAACTACAGTTAAACACTAAAAAACTCTAAGCCATCTCCGTGGAGATGTTGCCTGTACAACGGCAAAGAGAATGACTGGGGTAGGCGGAGCCTAGGAGGGATCATGTGACCAGCTTTGCTGGGCTCTTTGCCATTTCCTGTTGGGGAAGAGAATATCCCACAAGTAAGGATGACGCCGTGGACCGGACACACCTATGTTGGAGAAAGTTCCTTTCCCTCCAGTAACAGTTGAGATAATAGAATCTAACTGAGAACCAAATAATTTATTACCCTGAAAAGAAAGGGAAAGCAGAGTAGACTTAGAAGACATATCAGCGTTCCAAGTTTTAAGCCATAAAGCTCTTCTAGCTAAAATAGCTAGAGACATATACCTGACATCAACTCTAATGATATCAAAGATGGCATCACAAATAAAATTATTAGCATGTTGAAGAAGAATAATAATGCTATGAGAATTATGATCTGTTACTTGTTGCGCTAAAGCTTCCAACCAAAAAGTTGAAGCTGCAGCAACATCCGCCAAAGATATAGCAGGTCTAAGAAGATTACCTGAACACAAGTAAGCTTTTCTTAGAAATGATTCAATTTTCCCATCTAAAGGATCCTTAAAGGAAGTACCATCTGCCGTCGGAATGGTAGTACGCTTAGCAAGAGTAGAGACAGCCCCATCAACCTTAGGGATTTTGTCCCAAAATTCTAATCTGTCAGATGGCACAGGATATAATTGCTTAAAACGTTTAGAAGGAGTAAATTAATTACCCAAATTATTCCATTCCCTGGAAATTACTTCAGAAACAGCACCAGGAACAGGAAAAATTTCTGGAATAACTACAGGAGATTTAAAAACCTTATCTAAATGTTTAGATTTAGTATCAAGAGGACCAGAATCCTCAATTTCTAATGCAATTAGGACTTCTTTAAGTAAAGAACGAATAAATTCAATTTTAAATAAATATGAAGATTTATCAGCATCAACCTCTGAGACAGAATCCTCTGAACCAGAAGAGCCATTATCAGAATGATGTTCATTTAAAAATTCATCTGAAAAATGAGAAGTTTTAAAAGACTTTTTACGTTTACTAGAAGGAGGAATAACAGACATAGCCTTCTTAATGGATTTAGAAACAAAATCTCTTATGTTAACAGGAACACTCCGAGTATTAGATGTTGATGGAACAGCAACAGGTAATGTAACTTTACTAAAGGAAATATTATCTGCATTAACAAGTTTGTCATGACATTCAATACAAACAACAGCTGGAGGAACAGCTACCAAAAGTTTACAGCAGATACACTTAGCTTTGGTAGCTCCAGCACCAGGCAGCGATTTTCCAGAAGTATCTTCTGACTCAGCTTCAACATGGGACATCT
The DNA here is from genome assembly GCF_027579735.1 of Bombina bombina. Classification (NCBI taxonomy): domain Eukaryota; kingdom Metazoa; phylum Chordata; class Amphibia; order Anura; family Bombinatoridae; genus Bombina; species Bombina bombina. The sequence continues at coordinate 737,609,652 of NC_069499.1, read as the reverse complement.
TGCAATATGTAATAGAAAAAACATATAAAGCAAAATTGATCAAATTCCTTAAATGACAGTTTCAGGAATGGGAAAAAAAAATGCCAGTGAACAAGCTTCTAGCAACCAGAAGCAATAAAAAATGAGACTTAAATAATGTGGAGACAAAAGTGACGCCCATATTTTTTTAGCGCCAAATAAGACGCCCACATTATTTGGCGCCAAAAATGACACCACATCCGGAACGCCGACATTTTTGGCGCAAAAGAACGTCAAAAATGACGCAACTTCCGGCGACACGTATGACGCCGGAAACAGAAAAAAAAATTTGCGCAAAAAAAGTCAGCGCCAAGAATGACGCAATAAAATGAAGCAATAAAATGAAGCATTTTCAGCCCCCGCGAGCCTAACAGCCCACAGGGAAAGTCAAATTTTAAAGGTAAGAAAAAAATTGTTTTATTCAAATGCATTATCCCAAATATGAAACTGAGTGTCTGAAAAACAGAATTTATGTTTACCTGATAAATTACTTTCTCCAACGGTGTGTCCGGTCCACGGCGTCATCCTTACTTGTGGATATTCTCTTCCCCAACAGGAAATGGCAAAGAGCCCAGCAAAGCTGGTCACATGATCCCTCCTAAGCTCCGCCTACCCCAGTCATTCGACCGACGTTAAGGAGGAATATTTGCATAGGAGAAACCATATGTTACCGTGGTGACTGTAGTTAAAGAAAATAAATTATCAGACCTGATTAAAAAAACCAGGGCGGGCCGTGGACCGGACACACCGTTGGAGAAAGTAATTTATCAGGTAAACATAAATTCTGTTTTCTCCAACATAGGTGTGTCCGGTCCACGGCGTCATCCTTACTTGTGGGAACCAATACCAAAGCTTTAGGACACGGATGAAGGGAGGGAGCAAATCAGGTCACCTAAATGGAAGGCACCACGGCTTGCAAAACCTTTCTCCCAAAAATAGCCTCAGAAGAAGCAAAAGTATCAAATTTGTAAAATTTAGAAAAAGTGTGCAGTGAAGACCAAGTCGCTGCCTTACATATCTGATCAACAGAAGCCTCGTTCTTGAAGGCCCATGTGGAAGCCACAGCCCTAGTGGAGTGAGCTGTGATTCTTTCAGGAGGCTGCCGTCCGGCAGTCTCATAAGCCAATCGGATAATGCTTTTAATCCAGAAGGAGAGAGAGGTAGAAGTTGCTTTTTGACCTCTCAGTTTACCAGAATAAACAACAAACAAAGACAAAGTTTGTCTGAAATCCTTAGTAGCTGCTAAGTAAAATTTGAGAGCACGAACTACATCCAAGTTGTGCAACAAACGTTCCTTCTTTGAAACTGGATTAGGACACAAAGAAGGCACAACTATCTCCTGGTTAATGTTTTTGTTAGAAACAACTTTTGGAAGAAAACCAGGTTTAGTACGCAAAACCACCTTATCTGCATGGAACACCAGATAAGGAGAAGAACACTGCAGAGCAGATAATTCTGAAACTCTTCTAGCAGAAGAAATTGCAACCAAAAACAAAACTTTCCAAGATAATAACTTAATATCAACGGAATGTAAGGGTTCAAACGGAACCCCCTGAAGAACTGAAAGAACTAGGTTGAGACTCCAAGGAGGAGTCAAAATTTTGTAAACAGGCTTGATTCTAACCAGAGCCTGAACAAAGGCTAGAACATCTGGCACAGCTGCCAGCTTTTTGTGAAGTAACACAGACAAGGCAGAAATCTGTCCCATCAAGGAACTTGCAGATAATCCTTTTTCCAATCCTTCTCGAAGGAAGGATAGACTCTTAGGAATCTTAACCTTGTCCCAAGGGAATCCTGCAGATTCACACCAACAGATATACCAAATTATGTGGTAATTTTTCTGGTTACAGGCTTTCAGGCCTGAACAAGAGTATTAATAACAGAATCTGAGAACCCTCGCTTTGATAAGATCAAGCGTTCAATCTCCAAGCAGTCAGCTGGAGTGGGTCGAACGGACCTAGAACAAGAAGGTCTCTCAAAGGTAGCTTCCATGGTGGAGCCGATGACATATTCACCAGATCTGCATACCAAGTCCTGCGTGGCCACGCAGGAGCTATCAAAATCACCGACGCCCTCTCCTGATTGATCCTGGCTACCAGCCTGGGGATGAGAGGAAACGGCGGGAACACATAAGCTAGTTTGAAGGTCCAAGGTGCTACTAGTGCATCCACTAGAGCCGCCTTGGGATCCCTGGATCTGTACCCGTAGTAAGGAACTCTGAAGTTCTGACGAGAGGCCATCAGATCCATGTCTGGAATGCCCCACGGTTGAGTGACTTGGGCAAAGATTTCCGGATGGAGTTCCCACTCCCCCGGATGCAATGTCTGACGACTCAGAAAATCCGCTTCCCAATTTTCCACTCCTGGGATGTGGATAGCAGACAGGTGGCAGGAGTGAGACTCCGCCCATAGAATGATTTTGGTCACTTCTTCCATCGCTAGGGAACTCCTTGTTCCCCCCTGATGGTTGATGTATGAACTTGGCCCTCGCTAGCTGAGGCCAAGCTTTGAGAGCATTGAATATCGCTCTCAGTTCCAGAATATTTATCGGTAGAAGAGATTCTACCCGAGACCAAAGACCCTGAGCTTTCAGGGATCCCCAGACCGCGCCCCAGCCCATCAGACTGGCGTCGGTCGTGACAATGACCCACTCTGGTCTGCGGAAGGTCATCCCTTGTGACAGGTTGTCCAGGGACAGCCACCAACGGAATGAGTCTCTGGTCCTCTGATTTACTTGTATCTTCGGAGACAAGTCTGAATAGTCCCCATTCCACTGACTGAGCATGAACAGTTGTAATGGTCTTAGATGAATGCGCACAAAAGGAACTATGTCCATTGCCGCTACCATCAAACCTATCACTTCCATGCACTGCGCTATGGAAGGAAGAGGAACGGAATGAAGTATCCGACAAGAGTCTAGAAGTTTTGTTTTTCTGGCTTCTGTCAGAAAAATCCTCATTTCTAAGGAGTCTATTATAGTTCCCAAGAAGGGAACCCTCGTTGACGGAGATAGAGAACTCTTTTCCACGTTCACTTTCCATCCGTGAGATCTGAGAAAGGCCAGGACAATGTCCGTGTGAGCCTTTACTTGAGGAAGGGACGACGCTCGAATCAGAATGTCGTCCAAGTAAGGTACTACAGCAATGCCCCTTGGTCTTAGCACCGCCAGAAGGGACCCTAGTACCTATGAGAAAATCCTAGGAGCAGTGGCTAATCCGAAAGAAAATGCCACGAACTGGAAATGCTTGTCCAGGAATGCAAACCTTAGGAACCGATGATGTTCCTTGTGGATAGGAATATGTAGATACGCATCCTTGAAATCCACCTTGGTCATGAATTGACCTTCCTGGATGGAAGGAAGAAGTGTTCGAATGGTTTCCATCTTGAACGATGGAACCTTGAGAAACTTGTTCAAGATCTTGAGATCTAAGATTGGTCTGAACGTTCCCTCTTTTTTGGGAACTATGAACAGATTGGAGTAGAACCCCATCCCTTGTTCTCCTAATGGAACAGGATGAATCACTCCCATTTTTAGCAGGTCTTCTACTCAATGTAAGAATGCCTGTCTTCTTATGTGGTCTGAAGACAACTGAGACCTGTGGAACCTCCCCCTTGGAGGAAGCCCCTTGAACTCCAGAGAATAACCTTGGGAGACTATTTCTAGCGCCCAAGGATCCAGAACATCTCTTGCCCAAGCCTGAGCGAAGAGAGAGAGTCTGCCCCCCACCAGATCCGGTCCCGGATCGGGGGCCCGCATTTCATGCTGTCTTGGTAGCAGTGGCAGGTTTCCTGGCCTGCTTTCCTTTGTTCCAGCCTTGCATAGGTCTCCAGGCTGGATTGGCTTGAGAAGTATTACCTTCCTGCTTAGAGGACGTAGCCCTTGGGGCTGATCCGTTTCTGCGAAAGGGACGAAACTTAGGTTTATTTTTGGTCTTGAAAAGACCTATCCTGAGGAAGGGCGTGGCCCTTGCCCCCAGTGATATCAGAGATAATCTCTTTCAAGTCAGGGCCAAACAGCGTTTTCCCCTTGAAAGGAATGTCAAGCAATTTGTTCTTGGAAGACGCATCCGCTGCCCAAGATTTTAACCAAAGCGCTCTGCGCCACAATAGCAAACCCAGAATTTTTTCGCCGCTAACCTAGCCAATTGCAAGGTGGCGTCTAGGGTGAAAGAATTAGCCAATTTAAGAGCACGAATTCTGTCCATAATCTCCTCATAAGAAGAAGAATTACTAATAATCGCCTTTCCTAGCTCATCAAACTAGAAACACGCGGCTGCAGTGACAGGGACAATGCATGCAATTGGTTGTAGAAGGGAACCTTGCTGAACAAACATCTTTAGCAGACCTTCTAATTTTTTATCCATAGGATCTTGGAAAGCACAACTATCTTCTATGGGTATAGTGGCGCGCTTGTGTAGAGTAGAAACCGCCCCCTCGACCTTGGGGACTGTCTGCCATCAGTCCTTTCTGGGGTCGACTATAGGAAAACAATTTTATAAATATGGGGGGAGGTACTAAAGGTATACCGGGCCTGTCCCATTCTTTACTAACAATGTACGCCACCCGCTTGGATATAGGAAAAGCTTCGGGGGGCCCCGGGGCCTCTAAGAACTTTTCCATTTTACATAGTGGTTCTGGAATGACCAGATAATCACAATCATCCAAATTGGATAACACCTCCTTAAGCAGAGCGCGGAGATGTTCCAACTTAAATTTAAAAGTAATCACATCAGGTTCAGCTTGTTGAGAAATGTTTCCTGAATCTGAAATTTCTCCCTCAGACAAAACCTCCCTGGCCCCCTCAGACTGGTGTAGGGGCCCTTCAGAAACCATATCATCAGCGTTCTCATGCTCTACAGAATTTTCTAAAACAGAGCAGTCGCGCTTTCGCTGATAAGTGGGCATATTGGCTAAAATGTTTTTGATAGAATTATCCATTACAGCCGTTAAATGTTGCATAGTAAGGAGTATTGGCGCACTAGATGTACTAGGGGCCTCCTGTATGGGCAAGACTGGTGTAGACGAAGGAGGGGATGATGCAGTACCATGCTTACTCCCCTCACTTGAGGAATCATCTTGGGCATCATTTTTACTAAAAAAAATTTATGACATAAAATACATATAGTTAAATGAGAAGGAACCTTGGTTTCCCCACAGTCAGAACACAATCTATCTGGTAGTTCAGACATGTTAAACAGGCATAAACTTGATAACAAAGCACAAAAAACGTTTTAAAATAAAACCGTTACTGTCACTTTAAATTTTAAACTAAACACACTTTATTACTGCAATTGCGAAAAAGTATGAAGGAATTGTTCAAAATTCACCAAAATTTCACCACAGTGTCTTAAAGCCTTAAAAGTATTGCACACCAAATTTGGAAGCTTTAACCCTTAAAATAACGGAACCGGAGCCGTTTTTATATTTAACCCCTTTACAGTCCCTGGAATCTGCTTTGCTGAGACCCAACCAAGCCCAAAGGGGAATACGATACCAAATGATGCCTTCAGAAAGACTTTTCTATGTATCAGAGCTCCACACACATGCAGCTGCATGCCATGCTGTCCTCAAAAACAAGTGCGCCATACCGGCGCGAAAATGAGGCTCTGACTATGATTAGGGAAAGCCCCTAAAGAATAAGGTGTCTAAAACAGTGCCTGCCGATATAATCATATCAAAATACCCAGAATAAATGATTCCTCAAGGCTAAATATGTGTTAATAATGAATCGATTTAGCCCAGAAAAAGTCTACAGTCTTAATAAGCCCTTGTGAAGCCCTTATTTACTATCTTAATAAACATGGCTTACCGGATCCCATAGGGAAAATGACAGCTTCCAGCATTACATCGTCTTGTTAGAATGTGTCATACCTCAAGCAGTAAGAGACTGCACACTGTTCCCCCAACTGAAGTTAATTGCTCTCAACAGTCCTGTGTGGAACAGCCATGGATTTTAGTTACGGTGCTAAAATCATTTTCCTCATACAAACAGAAATCTTCATCTCTTTTCTGTTTCTGAGTAAATAGTACATACCAGCACTATTTTAAAATAACAAACTCTTGATTGAATAATAAAAACTACAGTTAAACACTAAAAAACTCTAAGCCATCTCCGTGGAGATGTTGCCTGTACAACGGCAAAGAGAATGACTGGGGTAGGCGGAGCCTAGGAGGGATCATGTGACCAGCTTTGCTGGGCTCTTTGCCATTTCCTGTTGGGGAAGAGAATATCCACAAGTAAGGATGACGCCGTGGACCGGACACACCTATGTTGGAGAAATAAGGAATGTTGAACATCCTGAGTCAAGGCAAATAAATGTTTGAATACATATATTTAGAACTTTATAAAAAAAAGTGCCCAACCATAGCTTAGAGTGTCACAGAAAATAAGACTTACTTACCCCAGGACACTCATCTACATGTTGTAGAAAGCCAAACCAGTACTGAAACGAAAATCAGCAGAGGTAATGGTGTGTATATATATATATATATATATATATATATATATATATATATATATATATATATATATATATATATATATATATATATATATATATATATATATATATATATATATATATATATATATATAAATATATAAATATATGTATATATATATATATAAATAAGAGTATATCGTCGATCTGAAAAGGGAGGTAAGAGAAGAATCTCTACGACCGATAACAGAGAACCTATGAAATAGACCCCGTAGAAGGAGATCATTGAATTCAAATAGGCAATACTCTCCTCACATCCCTCTGACATTCACTGCACGCTGAGAGGAAAACCAGGCTCCAACCTGCTACGGAGCGCATATCAACGTAGAATCTAGCACAAACTTACTTCACCACCTCCATAGGAGGCAAAGTTTGTAAAACTGATTTGTGGGTGTGGTGAGGGGTGTATTTGTAGGCATTTTGAGCCTTACATTACATGAAAGAAATGTCTACTCATTTCAAAAACAACATTGTTTCTTTCATTTCAGACCGAGGAGAAAACGGTAAATTGTCCCATAAATTATATATAAATTCTGTTTTTCATGCACTCAAAATAACACCATCAAGAGATGTACAAAGATGTGGGCTATATTTATATTAAAAAGGAATGAGACTCCAATAAGCATATTTTAACATAGAATTGATAATATACTCCTGTTTGATCTCAAATTGTACATTTTCAATTATATTAAATGGGACATATATGTTGGCTAGATTAGTTTATTAATACAAAAAATTATAGAATATTGAATAAACATTTTAAGGTGAGATATTAAGTTGTAGCAGTATTGATAGTGAGACTACATTTGTTTATCCGCTGCCCCCTCGTGGATTAAAACTGGTATGACAGCCAAACTAGTTGACTGTTTAAAACATATGCCAAACCAAACAGCCAATGAGATCTTCAGATCCCAGAGTGAATCAGAGACAAGCATCTGAGGGCCTTTCAAAATCTTGTGGCAAATATTAAAGGAAAAGGAGGAGGGATTCTTTATTTTTTGGAAGACCCAGACACACAGACTCAAAGAAGCATAAGTTTTGGAGAGGAAAATACACAGGCTTTGTGCTTAGTAGATTCTCTGCCATTTTGGGACACTTTCTTGAATAAAGGAAGATAAGTTCTGAGGCCTGTACCTTTGCCATATAGTGGATAAATACTTCTTAGAAAACCCACAAAAAAATTCTGGAAACTGAATAATCATTTGGTTATGTGGTAACGTATGGAAGTGACCGGTTTAATATTTTAAAGCAAATACATTCATTGTTGCTACAGTTTAATTAAAGTTATTAATTTTAAAAGGGCACTTTATATGTTATGCTTATATCCATAGTCCTGTGCAGTCTTAGCTAGGAGACAGACAGACAGACAGACAGAGACAGACAGAGACAGACAGAGACAGACAGACAGAGACAGACAGACAGAGACAGACAGACAGAGACAGACAGAGACAGACAGACAGAGACAGACAGACATATAGATATATATATAGAGAGAGAGAGAGAGAGAGAGAGAGAGAGAGAGAGATAGATATATGTCTGGTAAAAATGTCCCACTCATATACTGCAACAAATTGCCTTGGATATTACACAGTCCTGCAACCTTGTTTTCCCATACCAGAGAATAGCCAAAATTAGGGAGTCTTAAGCTTGGCAGTTAGTCTCACCCAATGTTAAGTTTCCTCCTTCAAACATTAGCTCCAGTTACTTTACCAAAATTCAGCTTGCAATCTGCATCGGATAATCGTGCTGCAGTCGGCGTCTTGCCGTCAACCTTGTTTGTTGGATACTGCACACAGACCCTCCTCCGGCTGTATTACCAGGCTTGGTTGATGTCAATCACCGGATCCTTGTGCTGCAGTCGGCTCTAGACGCCGTCAACCTTGTTTGTTGTGTACTGCACACTGACTTTCCGTTTGGGGTACAGAAGCGACCTTCCTCCTCTGCTATTTGCTTCTCATAGGTAAGCTTTACCAGGCAGCGGTTCTTGTAACCAATCTTTAAACAAACTTATTGGCAGTGGTTTGCAACAAAGTTTCAAGTTCCAGCATCAAGGTGCTACTCCCACATCGTACTGTTGGTGGGTGTAGCAGTTACATCACGCAAAGTACGTTACACCTGTTGTATTGGTATCAGGCTTTCTCAAGCGTCATAATTCTCAAAGGCAAGGATACTACCTTTTATTTGCTATGCAAATTATATTGACCAATGGTGAAGTAGGTAAATGTAGGCTGTCAGATGTACCAATACCAAACTCTCATGTTACATATACACAGATTGTCACAGAGAGTGGGAATATTATTTATGAACTATCTTTGCAAAAAGAGTCTCTCTCTCACCCCCCCTCTCTCTCTCACCCCCCCTCTCTCTCTCACCCCCCTCTCTCTCTCACCCCCCCCTCTCTCTCTCACCCCCCCTCTCTCTCTCACCCTCTCAAATAACTTAAATAACCTCAGAAGCAGGCGTTAGACGCCCCCGACCAGGGTGCCCCACTATGTCCTAAAGGGGGCCCCTGGTTTTTGACGTTCTCTCCTCCCCTCCCATTAATGATTCCCTTTTCCCTCCACCCCTTTCTTCTTCCCTCTCTCTTCCCCCTTTAACAACTCTCTTCCCCTGCAAGTGTACTTTAACGCTAAGGGAATCGCTACTGTAATGCCCGTTGTGTGTTTATTTGCATTTATTTGCACATTCAAGCAATATTGATCTGTAAGTGTAACTAGGTATGGCGACATTCGCCGCATACCCTTTCCTATGGAATATTTTCTTGACTCTGCAGATATGTCGCAATATAACTTTTTGAGGAGATGTTAGATAGAACATGAGAGAAATACTTGGCTTGTATATGTTGCATGAAGAACTGCCATGCTGTATATAACGTTGAAAAAAAAAACAAGCAGCATATATCAGCAATTAATTACTGTTGTACAATAAAAAAAAACAGGGGCACTTTCATTCATAAAAATTTCCATTTCAGGGGGGGCATGTCTGACCACCGACCGCGATGGCTGCTTTCTAACTAGGGCTCAACAGAGGAGCATTTAAAACTGCTGTTTTTCACTCCTATATACCACATACCAAGCTTAATTTAAGATAATTCGTTTTTGTGGAGCAGCTTTGGGCATTATTTGCCGTTTGATTTCAGCCCAACAGACCAGAATCTATGAGGTACACAGCGGAGGCCTGTTGACAGCCTGGAACCTCATCCACCCCTCTATATTTCTGACGCTATTAAATATTACCAGCCAGTTGTGCTGAAGAATGGAATTCTCTCTATACACCACCCTGTCACAAGGGTAAGAAGACAAAATTGAGCTCAGATCAAACCTGCGATATACTGTATACAGCAGTGCATCTATAAGTTTTGCAAAGTACAGTCCTTATACTATCACTAAAGAAGTGGTGACCATTTAAGAATAATATGGTGGCGGTAAATAATTGGCAAGAGTCGATGATGCATCTACTTGACAGATGCTTTGTGGAACTGGAGCAGAGCATAATCAGTGTCTATCTGTTTATGATCACTCACCACCAGTAGAGGGAAAGCAGAGTTCACAGGTGCAGGGCATTTCTCCAGACTCATCGCCCAATATGACGGCTATTGAGAGCAAGGAGCTACAGATAGTTGCTGAATCCATCTGCGTCTATCCAGAACTTTGTGTTTCCCTACATGAGGAGAATCCCCTTTACTTACCTGTGGTTACTTGGGCGAGACAATTGCCTTGTTTTTTGGTTTCGGATGAAGGGGATGCGGCCGGCCCCTTCCAAGAGGTCATGGAGTCTCTGCCTGCATTTAAGGGGTTTCCTACTATAAGAATGGCAAGACAACCGATCTCCCAGCATGTCTATTTCCTACCTGAAGATGTGTTATGCTTTGCTGTAAGACGCTGGGGAAACTTACAGCAGCTGTTGGGTCAACTCCTTCAACAGAGCAGGAGTGGGCTAAATCTATAACTTCAAAGTTTGATAGAGACGCGAGTTGTTTTTTTTAGCTATTTCACTCAAAATATGTTTATATAGCCTATGGTTGTGTATGCCTGGCTTAAATAGCGATAGTTATCTCTCTGATAATAGTCTAGCTTGTGTTTTATAGAAAGTTATCTATATTAGAGAGATGGAAAATAGCAGAAGTGGCCTGCAGTAATATGTAGCATCATTTGTGTATATATAATGAGAAGGGTTTACTCTGTATTAACTCTTTTGCAAACGACAAGCTACAAATGTATATATGAAGATTTTAAGATTTAAAGTTTGAGACCTATAAAACATAATTTATGTAAGAACTTACCGGATAAATTCATTTCTTTCATATTGGCAAGAGTCCATGAGCTAGTGACGTATGGGATATACATTCCTACCAGGAGGGGCAAAGTTTCCCAAACCTCAAAATGCCTATAAATACACCCCTCACCACACCCACAATTCAGTTTAATGAATAGCCAAGAAGTGGGGTGAAAAGAAAGGAGCGAAAGCATCAAACAAGGAATTGGAATAATTGTGCTTTATACAAAAAAATCACAACCAGCACAAAAAGGGTGGGCCTCATGGACTCTTGCCAATATGAAAGAAATGAATTTATCAGGTAAATTCTTACATAAATTATCTTTTCTTTCATGTAATTGGCAAGAGTCCATGAGCTAGTGACGTATGGGATAGCAGATAACCAAGATGTGGAACTTCCACGCAAGAGTCAAATGGTAGAATTTAGTACAAGTATGCAAAGAAGACCAAGTTGCTGCTTTGCAAATCTGATCAACAGAAGCTTCAATCTTAAAAGCCCAGGAAGTAGAAACTGACCTAGTAGAATGAGCCGTAATCCTTTGAGGCGGGGATTTAACCGACTCCACATAAGCATGATGAATCAAAGATTTTAACCAAGATGCCAAAGAAATGGCAGAAGCCTTCTGACCTTTCCTAGAACCAGAAAAGATAACAAATAGACTAGAAGTCTTCCTGAAATCTTTAGTAGCTTCAACATAATATTTCAAAGCTCTTACTACATCAAAAGAATGTAAAGATCTCTCCAAAGAATTTTTAGGATTAGGACACAAAGGGACAACAATTTCTCTACTAATGTTGTTAGAATTCACAACTTTAGGTAAAAAATTAAATGAAGTCCGCAACACCGCCTTATCCTGATGAAAAATCAGAAAAGGAGATTCACAAGAGAAAGCAGATAACTCAAACTCTTCTAGCAGAAGAGATGGCCAAAAGGAATAAAACTTTCCAAGAAAGTAATTTAATATCCAGAGAATGCATAGGTTCAATACGAACCAAAGCCTGTACAAAACAATGAATATCAGGATGAATAGCAATCTTTCTGTGAAAAAGTACAGAAAAAGCAGAGATTTGTCCTTTTAAGGAACTTGCAGACAAACCTTTTTCCAAACCATCCTGAAGAAACTGTAAAATTCTAGGAATTCTAAAAGAATGGCAAGAAAATATATGAGAAGAACACCATGAAATGTAAGTCTTCCAAACTCGGTAATAGATCTTTCTAGACACAGATTTGCAAGCCTGTAACATAGTATTAATCACTGAATCAGAGAAACCTCTATGACTAAGTATTAAGCGTTCAATCTCCATACCTTCAAATTTAATTATTTGAGATCCTGATGGAAAAATGAGCCTTGAGATAGGTCTGGCCTTAACGGAAGTGTCCAAGGTTGGCAACTGTCCATCCGAATGAGATCTGCATACCAAAACCTGTGTGGCCATGCTGGAGCCACCAGCAGTACAAACTAACGCTTTATTAGGATTTTGGAAATCACTTTTGGAAGAAGAACTAGAGGCGGAAAGATATAAGCAGGTCGATAATTCCAAGGAAGTGACAATGCATCCACCGCTTCCGCCTGAGGATCCCTGGACCTGGACAGATACCTGGGAAGTTTCCCGTTTAGATGGGAGGCCATCAGATCTATTTCTGGAAGTCCCCAGATTTGAACAATCTGAAGAAATACCTCTGGGTGAAGAGACCATTCGCCCAAATGTAACGTCTGGCGACTGAGATAATCCGCTTTCCAATTGTCTGTACCTGGGATGTGAACCGCAGAAAGTAGACAGGAGCTGGATTCCGCCCATACAAGTATCCAAGATACTTCTTTCATACCCTGAGGACTGTGAGTCCCCCCTTGATTGACATATGCCACGGTTGTGACATTGTCTGTCTGAAAACAAACGATTCTCTCTTCAGAAGAGGCCAGAACTGAAGAGTTCTGAAAATCGCACGGAGTTCCAAAATGTTGATTGGTAATCTCGCCTCCTGAGATTCCCAAACCCACTGCGCTGTCAGAGATCCCCATACAGCTCCCCAACCTGAAAGACTCGCATCTGTTGAGAGCACAGTCCAGGTTGGACTAACAAAAGAGGCCCCTTGAAGTAAACGATGGTGATCCAACCACCAAGTCATAGAAGATCGAACACTGGGATTTAAGGATATTAATTGTGATATCCTTGTATAATCCCTGCACCATTGGTTCAGCATACAAATCTGGAGAGGTCTCATGTGAAAACGAGCAAAAGGGATCGCGTCCGATGCAGCAGTCATGAGATCTAGAATTTCCATGCACAAAGCTACCGAAAGAAATAATTGAAACTGAAGGTTACGACAAGCTGAAACTAATTTCAGACGTCTCTTTTCTGTTAGAGACAAAGTCATGGACACTGAATCTATTTGGAGACCCAAAAAGGTTAACCTTGTCTGAGGAATCAAGGAACTCTTTGGTAAATTGATCCTCCAACCATGTCTTTGAAGAAACAACACAAGTTGATTTGTATGAGAATCTGCAGAATGTAAAGACTGAGCAAGTACCAAGATATCGTCCACATAAGGAAATACCGCAATACCCTGTTCCCTGATTACAGAGAGAAGGGCACCAAGAACTAGTGATGCACCGAAATGGAAATTCTGGACCGAAACCGAAAATCCGGGATGCACTTGGCCGAAAACCGAAACTGATACCGAAAATGTATTTTTTCAAATTATTTTTTTTTTAGTTTTCTTTTGCATAATTAGAGCAAATAAAAAAATCCGACACTTTTATTGAAAGTAACACACTAAAATTGGACAAAAATATCTTAAAACAATAATATGCTACTCAATTTTACCAAGAAAAAAAAAAACAGACAAACAATAATGCCATTTACGGCCAAAATGTTTCTGCAACCAAAATTTTGGTGCATCCCTACTTAAAACAATTATAAATATCAATATACTGTATTATTCTTCATTTAGTTCTATGTAACAGAATCATATTTAACAGTTTTTTTTTTACTAATTATCCAAATAAAGTATAGTCCTAGAAACTCATATGCAGAACAGTAAGTCAAGTAATGAACTTAAACAGCAGCTCTAGGCTAGCATCAAATATGAAACATGCTACACAATTTTACCGAAAATAACAGGCTAAAAAAACGAAAACCGAAATAGCCAAAAATACCATTTTCGGCCGAAACTTTCTGCGGCCGAAATTTCGGTGCATCCCTACCAAGAACCATTGAAAAGATCCTTGGAGCTGTTGCTAGGCCAAACGGAAGAGCAACAAACTGGTAATGCTCGTCTAGAAAAGAGAATCTCAGAAACTGATAGTGATCTGGATGGATTGGAATATGAAGATATGCATCCTGTAAGTCTATTGTAGAAATATAATGCCCTTGTTGAACAAAAGGCAGAATAGTCCTTATAGTCACCATTTTGAATGTTGATAACGATTCAATATTTTTAGATCCAGAACTGGTCTGAAGGAATTCTCCTTCTTTGGTACAATGAACAGATTTGAGTAAAACCCCAGACCCCGTTCCAGAACTGGAACTGGCACAATTACCCCAGCCGACTCTAGGTCTGAAACACATTTCAGAAACGCCTGAGCCTTTACTGGGTTTACTGGAATGCGTGAGAAAAAAAATCTTCTCACAGGCGGTCTTAGCTTGAAACCTATTCTGTACCCTTGTGAAACAATGTTCTGAATCCAAAGACTTTGAATCGAATTGATCCAAACATCTGAAAAATCGTAACCTGCCCCCTACCAGCTGTGCTGGAATGAGGGCCGCACCTTCATGCGGATTTGGGAGCTGGTTTTGACTTTCTAAAAGGCTTGGATTTATTCCAGACTGGAGAAGGTTTCCAAACGGAAACTGTTCCTTTAGGGGAAGGGTCATGCTTTTGTTCCTTATTCTGACGAAAGGAACGAAAACTATTAGCCGCCCTATATTTACCTTTAGATTTTTTGTCCTGAGGCAAAAAGGAACCCTTCCCCCCAGTAACAGTTGAAATTATTGAATCCAACTGTGAACCAAATAATTTATTACCTTGGAAAGAAAGAGAAAGCAAAGTTGACTTAGAAGTCATATCTGCATTCCAAGACTTAAGCCATAAAGCTCTTCTAGCTAAAACAGCTAAAGACATATACCTGACATCAATTCTAATGATATCAAAAATGGCATCACAAACAAAGTTATTAGCATGTTGAAGAAGTTTAACAATGCTATAAGCATTATGGTTTGACACTTGTTGCGCTAAAGCCTCCAACCAGAAGATGGAAGCTGCAGAAACATCAGCCAAAGAAATAGCAGGTCTGAGAAGATTACCTGAACATAAATAAGCCTTCCTTAGAAAGGATTCAAGCTTCCTATCTAAAGGATCCATAAAAGAAGTACTATCTGCCGCAGGAATAGTAGTACGTTTAGCAAGAGTAGAGATAGCCCCATCAACTTTGGGGATTTTTTCCCAAAACTCTAATCTATCAGATGGCAAAGGGAACAATTTCTTAAACCTTAGAAAAGGAGTAAATGAAGTACCCAGACTATTCCATTCCCTAGAAATTACTTCTGAGATAGCATCAGGAACTGGAAAAACTTCTGGAATAACTACATGAGGTTTAAAAACTGAATTTAAACGCTTATTAGTTTTAATATCAAGAGGACTAGACTCCTCCATATCTAATGCAATAAACACTTCTTTAAGTAAAGAACGAATAAACTCCATCTTAAACAAATATTAAGATTTATCAGTGTCAATATCTGAGGCAGAATCTTCTGAACCAGATAGATCCTCATCAGAAATAGATAAGTCAGAATGATGTCATTTAAAAATTCATCTGAAATATGAGAAGTTTTAAAAGATCTTAGGTTTACTAGAAGAAGGAGGAACAACAGACAGAGCCTTCCGAATAGAATTAGAAACAAATTCTCTTACATTAACAGGAACATCCTGAACATTAGATGTTGAAGGAACAACAACAGGTAATGGATTATTACTAATGGAAATATTATCTGCGTTTGATAGTTTATTGACAACTAACACAAACTACAGCCAGAGGAACAGTTACCAAAAGTTTACAACAAATGCACTTAGTTTTGGTAGAACCGACTTCAGGCAGCGTCTTTCCAGAAGTAGATTCTGATCCAGGGTCAGGTAGAGACATCTTGCAATATGTAATAGAAAAAAACAAAGCAAAATTTTCAAATTCCTTAAATGACAGTTTCAGGAATGGGAAAAAATGCAAAACAAAACAAGCCTCTAGAAACCAGAAGCAACTAAAAAGTGAGACTGAAATAATTTGAAAAAAACTGGCGCCAAGTATGACGCCCACATTTTTGGAGCCAAGAAAAAAGCCCACATTTTTTGCCGCCAAGAATGACGCCCATATTTTTTGGCGCCAAAACCGTCTGCAACACACACACGTCAAAAATGACGCAACCATGTGAAAACTTCCGGCGTCAACGATGACGCCGGATATTACGAAATTTTTGCGCCAAAAAAGTCTCGCGCAAAAAAAATGACGCAATAAATTGAAGCATTTTCTGCACCCGCAAGCCTAACAGCCTGCAATTTAGAAAAAAGTCAATTGAAAAAGTTTTAAGGTAAGAAAAATATAATTCATATGCATTTTCCCAAAAAAATGAAACTGACAGTCTGAATGAAGAAATACTGATTATCCTGAATCATGGCAAATATAAGTTTAACACATATTTAGAACTTTACATATAAAGTGCCCAACCATAGCTTAGAGTGTCATGAATAAAATAAGACTTACTTACCCTAAGACACTCATCTACATATAGTAGATAGCTAAACCAGTACTGAAACGAGAATCAGTAGAGGTAATGGTATATAAGAGTATATCGTCGATCTGAAAAGGGAGGTAGGAGAAGAAATCTCTACGACCGATAACAGAGAACCTATGAAATAGATCCCCTAGAGGAAGAGCATGGTATTCAAATAGGCAATACTCACATCCCTGACATTCACTGCACTCTGAGAGGAAAACCGGGCTTCAGCCTGCTGCGAAGCGCATATCAATGTAGAAATCTAGCACAAACTTTGTAAAAATGAATTGTGGGTGTGGTGAGGGGTGTATTTATAGGCATTTTGAGGTTTGGGAAACTTTGCCCCTCCTGGTAGGAATGTATATCCCATACGTCACTAGCTCATGGACTCTTGCTAATATGAAAGAAATGAATTTATCAGGTAAGTTCTTACATAAATTATGTTTTTCTTTCATGTAATTAGCAAGAGTCCATGAGCTAGTGACGTATGGGATATACATTCCTACCAGGAAGGGCAAAGTTTCCCAAACTTCAAAATGCCTATAAATACACCACTCACCACACCCACAAATCAGTTTTACAAACTTTGCCTCCCATGGAGGTGGTAAAGTAAGTTTGTGCTAGATTCTACGTTGATATGCGCTCCGCAGCAGGTTGGAGCCCGGTTTTCCTCTCAGCGTGCAGTGAATGTCAGAGGGATGTGAAGAGAGTATTGCCTATTTGAATTCAATGATCTCCTTCTACGGGGTCTATTTCATAGGTTCTCTGTTATCGGTCGTAGAGATTCATCTCTTACCTCCCTTTTCAGATAGACGATATACTCTTATATATACACCATTAACTCTACTGATTCTCGTTTCAGTACTGGTTTGGCTTTCTACTACATGTAGATGAGTGTCCTGGGGTAAGCAAGTCTTATTTTATTTTATTTTATTCAGAGCAGCCAATACCTCCCCAAGCAACACACGGAGGTTCTCAAGCTTAAATTTAAAATTAGAAATCTCTGAATCCGGTTTCCCCGAATCAGAGATGTCACCCACAGACTGAAGCTCTCCGTCCTCATGATCTGCATATTGTGACGCAGTATCAGACATGGCCCTTACAGCATCTGCGCGCTCTGTATTTCTCCTAACCCCAGAGCAATCGCGCTTGCCTCTTAATTCAGGCAACCTGGATAATACCTCTGACAGGGTATTATTCATGAATGCAGCCATGTCCTGCAAGGTAATCGCTATGGGCGTCCCTGATGTAATTGGCGCCATATTAGCGTGCATCCCCTGAGCGGGAGGCGAAGGGTCTGACACGTGGGGAGAGTTAGTCGGCATAACTTCCCCCTCGTCAGAATCTTCTGGTGATATTTCTTTTATAGTTAAAGACTGATCTTTACTGTTTAAGGTGAAATCAATACAATTAGTACTCATTATCCTATGGGGCTCCACCATGGCTTTCAAACATAATGAACAAGTAGTTTCCTCTGTGTCAGACATGTTTAAACAGACTAGCAATGAGACTAGCAAGCTTGGAAAACACTTTAAACAAGTTTACAAGCAATATAAAAAACGTTACTGCACCTTTAAGAAACACAAATTGTCAAAATTTGAAATAACAGTGAAAAAAGGCAGTTACACTAACGAAATTTTTACAGTGTATGTAACAAGTTAGCAGAGCATTGCACCCACTTGCAAATGGATGATTAACCCCTTAATACCCAAAAAATAATAAGACAACAGCTCTACTGTGGCTTTTTACCTCCCTCAAAACGACTTTGAAGCCTTTTGAGCCCTCCAGAGATGTCCTGGATCATGCAGGAAGAAGCTGGATGTCTGTGTCTGTAATTTTTGCAGTGCAAAAAAAACGGCAAAATAGGCCCCTCCCACTCATATTACAACAGTGGAAAGCCTAAGGAAACTGTTTCTAGGCCAAATTCAAGCCAGCCATGTGGAAAAAAACTAGGCCCCAATAAGTTTTATCACCAAATACATATAAAAACGATTAAACATTTAAGGCTTTACTTACATTAGTTTGGTATCAGCAGCATTTTCTAGCAAATTCCATCCCTAGAAAAATATTAACTGCACATACCTTATTGCAGGAAAACCTGCACGCCATTCCCTCTCTGAAGTTACCTCACTCCTCAGAATATGTGAGAACAGCCATGGATCTTAGTTACTTCTGCTAAGATCATAGAAAACACAGGCAGATTCTTCTTCTAAATACTGCCTGAGATAAACGGTACACTCCGGCACCATTTAAAAATAAACTTTTGATTGAAGAATAAACTAAGTATAAAACACCACACTCCTCTTACGACCTCCATCTTGGTTGAGGCTTGCAAGAGAATGACTGGATATGACAGTTAGGTGAGGAGCTATATAGCAGCTCTGCTGTGGGTGATCCTCTTGCAACTTCCTGTTGGGAAGGAGAATATCCCATAAGTAATGGATGATCCGTGGACTGGATACACTTAAGAGAAATATTTGCAGTCTTTTATATTTACAATTTTTGAGTCACCAGATCCTACTGAGAATGTGCAAGAATTCACAGACTATACGTACATGCATTTGTGATTGGCTGATTGCTATCACATGGTACAAGGGGAGTGGAAATATACATAACTTTGAAATTTGTTATAAAAAAAAACAGAATTTATGCTTACCTGATAAATTACTTTCTCCAACGGTGTGTCCGGTCCACGGCGTCATCCTTACTTGTGGGATATCTCTTCCCCAACAGGAAATGGCAAAGAGTCCCAGCAAAGCTGGCCATATAGTCCCTCCTAGGCTCCGCCCACCCCAGTCATTCGACCGACGGACAGGAGGAAATATATATAGGAGAAACCATATGGTACCGTGGTGACTGTAGTTAGAGAAAATAATTCATCAGACCTGATTAAAAAACCAGGGCGGGCCGTGGACCGGACACACCGTTGGAGAAAGTAATTTATCAGGTAAGCATAAATTCTGTTTTCTCCAAAATTGGTGTGTCCGGTCAACGGCGTCATCCTTACTTGTGGGAACCAATACCAAAGCTTTAGGACACGGATGAAGGGAGGGAGCAAATCAGGTTACCTAAACGGAAGGCACCACGGCTTGCAAAACCTTTCTCCCAAAAATAGCCTCCGAAGAAGCAAAAGTATCAAATTTGTAAAAATTTGGCAAAAGTGTGCAGTGAAGACCAAGTCGCTGCCTTACATATCTGGTCAACAGAAGCCTCGTTCTTGAAGGCCCATGTGGAAGCCCCAGCCCTAGTGGAGTGAGCTGTGATTCTTTCAGGAGGCTGCCTTCCGGCAGTCTCATAAGCCAATCGGATGATGCTTTTAAGCCAAAAGGAAAGAGGTAGAAGTCGCTTTTTGACCTCTCCTTTTACCAGAATAAACAACAAACAAGGAATATGTTTGTCTGAAATCTTTTGTAGCCTCTAAATAGAATTTTAGAGCACGGACTACGTCCAAATTGTGTAACAAACGTTCCTTCTTTGAAACTGGATTCGGACATAAAGAAGGTACAACTATCTCCTGGTTAATATTTTTGTTAGAAACAACCTTAGGAAGAAAACCAGGCTTAGTACGCAAAACCACCTTATCTGCATGGAACACCAGATAGGGCGGAGAACACTGCAGAGCAGATAACTCAAACTCTTCTAGCAGAAGAAATTGCAACCAAAAACAAAACTTTCCAAGATAGTAACTTAATATCTATGGAATGTAAAGGTTCAAACGGAACCCCTTGAAGAACTGAAAGAACTAGATTTAGACTCCAGGGAGGAGTCAAAGGTCTGTAAACAGGCTTGATCCTAACCAGAGCCTGAACAAATGCTTGAACATCTGGCACAGCTGCCAGTCTTGTGTAGTAAGACAGATAAAGCAGAGATCTGTCCCTTTAGAGAACTTGCAGATAATCCTCTCTCCAAACCTTCTTGTAGAAAGGAGAGAATCTCAGGAATTTTTATCTTATTCCATGGGAATCCTTTGGATTCACACCAACAGATATATCTTTTCCATATTTTATGGTAAATCTTTCTAGTTACCGGTTTTCTGGCCTGAACCAGAGTATCTATCACAGAATCTGAAAACCCACGCTTTGATAGAATCAAGCGTTCAATCTCCAAGCCGTCAGCTGGAGGGAGACCAGATTTGGATGTTCGAATGGACCCTGAACAAGAAGGTCCTGTCTCAAAGGTAGCTTCCATGGTGGAACCGATGACATATTCACCAGGTCTGCATACCAAGTCCTGCGTGGCCACGCAGGAGCTATCAAGATCACTGAGGCCCTCTCCAGATTGATCCTGGCTAACAGCCTGGGAATGAGAGGAAACGGTGGAAATACATAAGCTAGGTTGAAGGTCCAAGGTGCTACTAGTGCATCTACTAGAGTCGCCTTGGGATCCCTGGATCTGGACCTTGAAGGAACCTTGAAGTTCTGACGAGACGCCATCAGATCCATGTCTGGAATGCCCCATAATTGGGTTATTTGGGTAAAGATCTCTGGGTGGAGTTCCCACTCCCCCGGATGGAATGTCTGACGACTCAGAAAATCCGCCTCCCAGTTTTCCACACCTGGGATGTGGATCGCAGACAGGTGGCAGGAGTGATCCTCCGCCCATTGAATTATTTTGGTCACTTCTTTCATTGCCAGGGAACTCCTTGTTCCCCCCTGATGATTGATATACGCAACGGTCGTCATGTTGTCTGATTGGAACCTTATGAATCTGGCCTTTGCTAGTTGAGGCCAAGCCCTGAGAGCATTGAATATCGCTCTCAGTTCCAGAATGTTTATCGGGAGAAGAGACTCTTCCCGAGACCATAGTCCTTGAGCTTTCAGGGATTCCCAGACCGCACCCCAGCCCACTAGACTGGCGTCGGTCGTGGCAATGACCCACTCTGGTCTGCGGAAGCTCATTCCCTGGGATAGATGGTCCAGGGTCAGCCACCAACGGAGTGAATCTCTGGTCTTCTGATCTACTTGAATCATTGGAGACAAGTCTGTATAGTCCCACTTTTTGAGCATGCACAGTTGTAATGGTCTTAGATGAATTAGTGCAAAAGGAACTATGTCCATTGCTGCAACCATCAACCCTACTACTTCAATGCACTGCGCTATGGAAGGACGAGGAACAGAATGAAGAACTTGACAAGAGCTTAGAAGTTTTGATTTTCTGACCTCTGTCAGAAAAATCCTCATTTCTAAGGAATCTATTATTGTTCCCAAGAAGGGAACTCTTGTTGACGGGGACAGAGAACTTTTTTCTATGTTCACCTTCCATCCGTGTGATCTGAGAAAGGCCAGAACGATGTCTGTATGAGCCTTTGCTTTTGACAGGGACGACGCTTGTATTAGAATGTCGTCCAAGTAAGGTACTACTGCAATGCCCCTCGGTCTTAGAACCGCTAGAAGGGACCCTAGCACCTTTGTGAAAATCCTTGGAGCAGTGGCTAACCCGAATGGGAGGGCCACAAACTGGTAATGCTTGTCCACAAAAGCGAACCTTAGGAACTGATGATGTTCTTTGTGGATAGGAATATGTAGGTACGCATCCTTTAGATCCACGGTAGTCATAAATTGACTTTCCTGGATAGTGGGTAGAATCGTTCGAATGGTTTCCATCTTGAACGATGGTACCCTGAGAAATTTGTTTAGGATCTTCAAATCCAAAATTGGTCTGAAAGTTCCCTCTTTTTTGGGAACTACGAACAGATTGGAATAAAATCCCATTCATTGTTCCTTTATTGGAACTGGGTGTATCACTCCCATCTTTAACAGGTCTTCTACACAATGTAAGAACGCCTGTCTCTTTATTTGGTTTGAGGATAAGTGAGACATGTGGAACCTTCCCCTTGGGGGTAGTTCCTTTAATTCCAGGAGATAACCTTGAGAAACTATTTCTAGCGCCCAGGGATCCTGAACATCTCTTGCCCAAGCCTGAGCAAAGAGAGAGAGAGTCTGCCCCCCACTAGATCCGGTCCCGGATCGGGGGCTACTCCTTCCTGCTGTTTTGTTAGCAGCGGCAGGCTTCTTGGCCTGCTTACCCTTGTTCCAGCCTTGCATCGGTTTCCAGGCTGGTTTGGGTTGTGAGGCATTACCCTCTTGCTTAGGGGATGCAGAATTAGAGGCCGGTCCGTTCCTGAAATTGCGAAAGGAACGAAAATGAGACTTATTTTTGGCCTTGAAAGGCCAATCTTGTGGAAGGGCGTGGCCCTTTCCCCCAGTGATGTCTGAAATAATCTCTTTCAATTCTGGTCCAAATAGAGTTTTACTTTTGAAAGGGATGTTTAAGCAATTTTGTCTTGGATGACACATCCGCTGACCAAGACTTTAGCCAAAGCGCTCTGCGCGCCACGATAGCAAACCCTGAATTTTTCGCCGCTAATCTAGCTAATTGCAAAGCGGCATCTAAAATAAAAGAGTTAGCCAATTTAAGTGCGTGAACTCTGTCCATAACCTCCTCATATGGAGTCTCTCTACTGAGCGACTTTTCTAGTTCCTCGAACCAGAACCACGCTGCTGTAGTGACAGGAACAATGCACGAAATGGGTTGTAGAAGGTAACCTTGCTGTACAAAAATCTTTTTAAGCAAACCTTCCAATTTTTTTATCCATAGGATCTTTGAAAGCACAACTATCTTCGATAGGAATAGTAGTGCGTTTGTTTAGAGTAGAAACTGCCCCCTCGACCTTAGGGACTGTCTGCCATAAGTCCTTTCTGGGGTCGACCATAGGAAATAATTTCTTAAATATAGGGGGGGGACAAAAAGGTATGCCGGGCTTTTCCCACTCCTTATTTACTATGTCCGCCACCCGCTTGGGTATAGGAAAAGCGTCGGGGGGCACCGGAACCTCTAGGAACTTGTCCATCTTGCATAATTTCTCTGGAATGACCAAGTTGTCACAATCATCCAGAGTAGATAACACCTCCTTAAGCAGTGCGCGGAGATGTTCTAATTTAAATTTAAATGTCACAACATCAGGTTCAGCTTGTTGAAATTTTTTTCCTGAATCTGAAATTTCTCCATCTGACGAAACCTCCCTCATGGCCCCTTCAGATTGGTGTGAGGGTATGACAGAACAATTATCATCAGCGCCCTCCTGCTCTTCAGTGTTTAAAACAGAGCAATCGCGCTGTCTGATAAGTAGGCATTTTGGATAAAATATTTGCTATGGAGGGGGCGGAGCTTAGCCACGCAGGCGGATGGCTGGGTTTTGAATCAGCTCCTAAATCCCCAAGCAGCATATGTTTTAATTTTAGGCACTTTTCCTCTCTAAATCATCCCTTCTTGTGTGGGAGCACTACCCTCATCACCCAGTCAGAATTTTGGGGGTAAGAAGTTGGGCTCTGACCGCTCCGGAACTTTCTGCTTGGAACGAGTGACTAAGCCTGCGCCATCACCGGAGGCCCAGAGCCTGCATCGCACGTCACTTACGCCTTGATGCTTACTAAGCCCTGACTCTTGATCATCGGAACCCCTGCACCAGCACCGGAGGCGTTTGCGTGTGGACCGCAAGACCTCCGGTTCACTCCTTATGCTGAGACTCCTGCTGGGAGGACCCCCTGCTGAACCCGGTGAGTGGCAACTTGCCCAATACTAAAAAAAAAAAAAAAAAACAGAAAAACATACAAAACAAAAGGCCCTCCAAGCCCCTCTGTCTATTGCCGGGGTCCTACTATCCTGAGACCTTAATCTGCACTGTGGAGGGGCCCATGCCCCAACAAAACCCCGCACTCCACATTCGTATACCTGGCCTGCATTACCTCCCAGAACTGGTGTGCGTCATTTTTTCAAGAGACTCTGAGGAACCTTATGCTTGGCACCTCTCTAACTCCTCTAATCGGATCTTAAGGCCATCAGGCAAACTCTCTCCTGCCCACCTGATTAAGTTTTGCCCTGCCCCCACTATACCCTTTGGGGCTACCGTGAACTTTCTAAGGGCCTAAACAGCCACGTGGGCCTTCTTCAAAACTGCGGCCTGCACATGCCTCTTTAATAAAGCACTCAGGCCAAGTAGTGATGCCAGGCAAACGTCAGCATAAAACAGACAAAGTCACTCCAGCACGCACCCTTACCAGCTACCTGAAACATATTGACACTCACTGCTCTGATTCATCTAGTAGCACTGAACAAGATCTATGCATCACACCACCAAACCTGCAGGCCCCTGATCTCCCAACCATGCAACCCATAACTAAAGAAGACCTGCAACTTCTCTCATCTAAAGAGGACATTAAAAATGCTGTGAGAGAAATGAGAAACCTCTTTAACGAACTGAAAAAAGACATTAATTCCCTAGACAGCAGGGTCACACACTCAGAGACAAAACATGCTGAAGCAACCACTTCTATCCTGCATTTGCAGCACACTGTACAACAGCAGTCAGAGGCCATACTAACGTTATCAGACAAAGTTGAAGACCTTGACAATAGAGGTCGCCGCAACAATTTAAGGATCAGGGGGGTCTCTGAAACCATTTTCCCTCCAGCAATTGAAGGCTACCTGCAAAGCTTGTTTCGTACATTAAAAGACACTCCTTCAGCTCCTGATGTCCCCCTGGAGCGTGCAGACCGTGCACTGCGAGCTAAGCCACCCCCTAAATCGCCCCCCAGGGACATCATCGTCCGTTTTTTGAATTTTAAGGATAAGGAGGAAATTCTCAAATGGGCCCGTACCAAACAACCTGTGCAATATGCTGGAGAACCACTACAAATCTTCTCAGACCTGTCCCCGGTCACCCTTCAAAAAAGGAGAGACCTCTCACATATCACAGATAGACTGAAAGCACACAAAATTCCCTACAGATGGGGCTTCCCTGTAGCGCTGACGGCTACTTGGCGCAATAAATCAGCAACTTTTCGCCCAGGCTCTGACCCTCAGGACTTCTTTTCAAGCCTCTCCATTGAGGATGATGCTTCACAGCACCTCTCAAGCACCGATGCCGCACACTCACCTGCCTAAGGAACTGTCGCTCTCAAGATGGACACTTCTCCTTCTCACTCTGTTGGAGAACAGAACCTACATCCTAGCATTCTGAACCTTGTATCCTTTTTTGATAATCCTCAGATAATGCCCTTTGTATAATGGCTTTTCTAGGGGCCTGGGTGAACTGATAGTGAAACATTCCATAAATCATCTAATACCATATTCTTAACCTGATACTTGTATTAGTAATCTAGTTTTAAGATACGGTCCACAATAGGGCCCCCACCCTCTACTTACAGGTTATCTTCATACTCACTGTACAACCCCCCGAGGATACGTTTAGCACCTTTATAAGTGCCTCTATATGTTTTTACATGTTATTATGGTTGTATTATGTTACGTATTTTGACTGAATTTAATGTTTCCATTTGCTGTTCTCATAATTGTTTTATAAAGTGTATTATTTCCTCCTTGGTGCTCCCCCCCCCCCCCACTTTCCCTCTTCCCCTCTTCCCCCCCCCCTCCTTCCTTCCCCCTTCCCACCCCCCTCCCTCTCTCCCCTCCCCCTTCACCCTCCTCCCCTCCCCCCTCCTCCCCTCCCCCCCCCTCTCCTCCTCCTCTTTCCCCTCCCCCCCCCTCCCCCTTTTCTCCCCCTCCCCTCGCCTCTCCTTTCCCTTCCCTCCTCTCCCTCCCCTCCCCTTCTATTTCTTTCCCTCTCCCCCCCCCCTCCCCCTCCTTTCCCCCCCTCCCCTTCTCTCCCCCCCCCCCTCCTCTCCTTACCCTTTCCCTCCTCCCCCTCCCTCCCCCCCTTTTCCTCCTCTTCCACCTCTTCTCTCTTCTCCCCTTTCTCCCCCCCCTCCTTCCTTTTGTGCCACAATACCTTGTCATCCGACGGCGACTTTGTTTTTCGGATGCTTATTGATATTATTTAATGTATGCTGTTTTGGGGATTATTTCCCCTTGTTGATCTTATTTTTTACTCACTTCTGTGAGCCTATTCTTTGTCTTTTCCCCCGGTATTTTCCAGGGACAATTTTCTTTCATTTCTCCCTCTCTCTTATTCCTCTTCCTCTCCTGCCTTTCCTCCTCCTGACCCTTCCCCCTATTGCCCCTTCCTACTCTCTAACCTTCTAGATCTCTCTCTCCTCTTTCCCTCCCCCCTTTTTTTTTTTTTTTTTTTTCTTTTTTCTTCTTCTTCTCTCTCCTCCCCTCTCCCTCCCCCTTTCCCCCTGCAGGATGGCCCATAGAGCAAGCAAATTTGGTTCCCATGGCTTGAATTTCACCACTATAAATGCCAAAGGTCTTAATGACCCAGGTAAGAGATCTATAGCCTTCCGAGAACTAGATAAGCTACATAGTCATGTCCTTTTCGTACAGGAAACCCACTTCCGCAGAGGCCATGAGCCCCGATGGTTTAATAAACAATACCCGACAGCTATTTTTGCCTCGGGCTTGACTAAAAGGTGTGGTGTTGGTATACTGATCCACCACTCCGTTCCTCTAAAAATTACACACACAGTTAAAGACCCCGACGGCAGATTCCTGCTAATTAACGGTTTACTCTTTGACCATCCTATCACGTTGGTCACAGTTTACAGCCCGAACATCGACCAACATCGCTTCATGTCCAGGATCTCTAAGTTGATTTTGGACCAGGCGTGCGGTCCGGTGTTTCTATCCGGAGACCTTAATGTACCTCTTGACGCCCGAGTGGACACTTCTGGGGGTGTATCAAGTGTTTCCAAAAAAATACTCAAATCTATAAAAACGAACATTGTGAATCTTGGACTTCATGATGTTTGGAGATCCCACCATCCCAATGGCCGTGACTACACATATTACTCCCCTCCCCATAACAAATACTCACGTATTGACTACTTCCTTTTTGACTCCACAGCTCTAGACATGGCAAGCCACAGCGAGATCGGTTCCATAACCTGGTCTGATCACGCCCCCCTAACTTGCAGCATTCTTTGGCCTGACTTGCCCCCTTCAACATATATGGAGACTCGATGACCACCTATTAGATAGACAAGACGTGAAGGACAGTATTCAAAACTCTTTAAATGACTACTTATCACACAACACACCTTCACATACCTCTATCTCTTGCTTCTGGGAGGCCCAGAAGTGTGTCATTCGCGGAGAATTTCTTAAACACAAGGCCCGCTTAGTCAAACAACACAGATTAAAACAGACAACTCCTAGATAAAGTAGCGGAGCTAGAAGCTATACATAAAAATGACCCCTTAGATAAGGCCACAGGTAATCTGTTAAAGGAGACTAGATCAGCACTTGCACAACACCAACTTGAATCCTACCAGCGCAAGATCCTTTCCACGAAACAACAATATTACGAGGGGGGTAATAAACCCGGCAAACTATTAGCCAGGAGCATTCGCAGACAACAACTTAAATCCCACATACATTTCTTAGAAAAGGAGGACGGTACTATAGTGCGAGGGGCCAAACAAATAGCGGCCTCCTTCCACTCCTACTATTCGAGACTATATAATATATCATCCACAGACACTGCCCATGCACAGAGTCCCTCCTCACTGACTCGACTCAACAAGATAGACTGCTATTTATCCTCTATAAACCTTCCACAGCTTGACTCAGTCGGTAAGGAATCACTAGACGCGCCTATCACCATGGAGGAGCTGTCCCATGCGCTGACAGACCTCCCAGTAGGCAAATGTCCCGGCCCAGACGGACTCACACCAAAATATTTTCGGGTCTTCCTTAAAACACTTGGCCCTCATATGTTAGAATTATTTAATAATCTGATAAAAGACCCGCAGTTGCCCAGTTCCTCCCTCGAGGCGCACATCACCGTTATCCCTAAACAGGGTAAACCCCCCACCACCCCAGCCAATTTCCGCCCGATATCTCTCTTAAATTCGGATATCAAAATTTTCGCTAAAATTTTGGCCAGGAGGCTTAACAAATATCTCCCCCTATTAATTTCCTCCGACCAAGTGGGTTTTGTTCCCGGAAGGGAGGCACGCGACAATACTAGCAAAGTGATCCAACTCATTTCACATGCCCAGGTTTCGGGAGAACGTTTAGCACTCCTCTCGACCGACGCGGAGAAGGCCTTCGACCGCGTCGACTGACTTTTTCTGCGTCGGGTCTTGAAGGCTATGAACTTCGGTGATCCTTTTATTAATATGGCATTCGCTCTTTATTCTTCTCCAAATGCCAGAGTTCGGGCCAACAACACCCTCTCTGACACCTTTTCCATCTCGAACGGTACCCGACAGGGCTGCCCCCTGTCCCCCCTCCTCTTTGCCCTTTCCATAGAAGCATTAGCCCAGAAGGTTCGTGACAACCCTAAAATTAGTGGGATTCGGTTGGGTGACACAGATTACAAACAGGCTCTCTATGCAGACGACATTCTTTACACGCTTACCAATATTGACTCTTCAATCCCTGAACTGTTAACTGAACTATCACAGTATGGAGAACTCTCCAATTTCCATCTCAATCTAACCAAATCAGAAATCCTAAATATCAACGCCCCCACGGACCAAATTCAGAGCCTTGCCCACAAGTATCACATTCGCATATCTACATCCAAATTAAAATATCTGGGTATTTTTCTATCTGCCCACCCCTCGGATCTCTATAAAAATAATTTTCTTCCTCTTCGTAGTGAAATAGCAAAAGACCTATCCTCCTGGTCAAATAAAATGCTATCCTGGCTGGGCAAAATTAGCCTAATCAAAATGAATGTCCTGCCCCGCATTTTGTACCTACTCCAAACGGTTCCAATAACTCTACCGAAAGACTACCTCCCTCAACTACAACGACTCT
The DNA here is from genome assembly GCF_027579735.1 of Bombina bombina. Classification (NCBI taxonomy): domain Eukaryota; kingdom Metazoa; phylum Chordata; class Amphibia; order Anura; family Bombinatoridae; genus Bombina; species Bombina bombina. The sequence continues at coordinate 737,580,368 of NC_069499.1, read as the reverse complement.
TAGAACAGTTTATATGGGCTGGGACGAAACCGAGGATACCCAGAAAAACGCTATATCTCCCTCGAGAGAGGGGTGGCCTGGGATTCCCAGATCTAGCCACATATCGACGGGCAATCCTTCTACAGAGATTGGTTGAATTGTCTCACAACACTACCCAAAAACAATGGGTCAGACTTGACGGACAAATCTTTAAATTGCACAACGTCGGTACCCTAGCCTGGGTTCCTCCCTCTGGACGTCCTGACCTGACACAGAAATACCATCTTACCTCCTCTATACTTCACGAATGGGACAGATTATTAGCCACCTCCACCCACATTTCCTCGACATACTCCCCATTGCTCCCTATAATAGAGAACCCCAGTATCCCATATTGTGTCTTAGGGACCCGCATGAGTACATATTACAGTCTCCGAGAGGGCACGTTACACCACGCATTGCACGCAGGCAGACTACGTTCCCAATCCGACATGTTTGAACAGTACGGAGCCTTGTTCTCGTCTTGGCTCCGTTATCACCAACTTTCTCACTTTCTCACCCATCATAAACATAGGGACAGGTTCATGAGAGACTTAACACCTTTTGAGACCCTCTGCACCCTTGTGACACTCCCCAAACGACTAATCTCAAAGATATATAAACTGTTATTATTGCCACCCAACACACAACTCCCCTCCTATACTATAATTTGGACTAAAGACCTTAACAATACTTATGAAATGGAGGACTGGTTACGTTCATTTGCTCTCACCAGACGTTCCTCTGTCTCTGCAGCTGTCCAGGAGATTCATTTGAAGCTCCTAACCAGATGGTATTATACCCCAGATAGACTGCACAGGTACTTCCCATCAGCCAGCCCCCTATGTTGGAGAGGTTGCGGCGAGCAGGGCTCACTGTTCCACATTTGGTGGTCTTGCCCTTTGTTAAGGGGGTTCTGGACGGCTGTCATTGAGATTATGTCTCGCAGGGCCCAAATATCTATTCCGGACTCCCCTGAGATTCTGCTCTTGCTTCGCCTTCCCAAAACCAAAGATGTTTTCACTAGGTCCCTCCTCCTGATCATGATCACAGGGGCTAAGAGACTGATTCCCAGGAAATGGAAGTCTACACAGGTCCCCTCCCTTGACGAGTGGTCCTCCTCAGTAGAGGAACTATTAATTTTGGAGAGACTACATTATTTTAAAACTAACCAACTGGCCTCTCACGATATGATTATGGCGGCCTGGAGGGAAACCCCCCTGTAGGGTATCATCTGGCGGTCCCATTCCATCCCTCTTCCCCTTTTTTTTTTCTTCCCCATCGTGCCCTCTCTCCCCCCCCCCTTCACACGGATGTGCCCTTCCCCCTCTTTCCCCTCCTTTCTTTTTCTCTCTGACTTTTTATTTCTTTCTTTCCTATGGTTAATCTTTTGATAATATGCTATATCTACAAGTTTGTACACTATCTGTAAATGTTCTTATAAAAAAAAAAAAAAAAAAAAGCCTACAGGCTTTCCACATATGTGGAGATCTTGGGATCCCCCTTTTGGGGGGGGTCCCTTGATCCTTCATAAGCGTACACTATGCAGACTTTGCTTCTTGTACCTGACTACGGTCACGGACTGTTGTAAAATAATCCTTTATGCTCATTCCGTTTGCTAACGGTAATCAGTTTCATTTGCTGTGATTTTATTGTAACTTTTCTCTGCATATGTTTCAATAAAGCTTGTTATAAAAAAAAAAAAAAAAAAAAATTTGCTATGGAGTTATCCATTACAGCCGTTAATTGTTGCATGGTAATAAGCATTGGCGCACTAGATGTACTAGGGGCCTCCTGCGTGGGCAAAACTGGTGTAGACACAGTAGGAGATGATGTAGTATCATGTTTACTCCCCTCATCTGAGGAATCATCTTGGGCAATTTCATTATCTGTGGCAGTACTGTCCTTACTTTGTTTGGACGCTATGGCACAATTATCACATAAATTTAAATGGGGAGACACATTGGCTTTCATACATATAGAACATAGCTTATCTGAAGGTACAGACATGTTAAACAGGCTTAAACTTGTCAACAAAGCACAAAAAAACTTTTAAAACAAAACCGTTACTGTCTCTTTAAATTTTAAACAGAAAACACTTTATTACTGAATATGTGAAAAAGTATGAAGGAATTGTTCAAAAATTACAAAAATTTCACCACAGTGTCTTAAAGCATTAATAGTATTGCACACCAAATTTCAGAGCTTTAACCCTTAAAATAACGGAACCAGAGCCGTTTACAAATTTAACCCCTATACAGTCCCAGCTATAGCCTTTGCTGAGACCCAACCAAGCCCAGAGGGGAATACGATACCAATTGACGCCTTCTAGAAGCTTTTCCAGCAAATTTCAGATCCTCACACATGCATCTGCATGCCCTGCTCTCAAAAAACAACTGCGCAGTAATGGCGCGAAAATGAGGCTCAGTCTACAACTAGGAAGGCCCCCTGACAGGAAAAGGTGTCTAACATAGTGCCTGCCGTTTAATAAACGTTCCCCAAGTTTATAAATGCAAATTGTCAGCATAAATATGAATAAAATGCCCAAATAAAGCAATCGATTTAGCCCATAAAAATGTCTACCAGTTTTTTAGACCATATTAAGCCCTTTATTCTGTTTGTTTGACTAAGAAAATGGCTTACCGGTCCCCATGAGGGGAAATGACAGCCTTCCAGCATTACATCGTCTTGTTAGAAATATGGCTAGTCATACCTTAAGCAGAAAAGTCTGCTAACTGCTTCCCCCAACTGAAGTTACTTCATCGCAACAGTCCTATGTGGAAACAGCAATCGATTTTAGTTACTGTCTGCTAAAATCATCTTCCTCTCACAAACAGAAATCTTCATCCTTTTCTGTTTCAGAGTAAATAGTACATACCAGCACTATTTTAAAATAACAAACACTTGATAGAAGAATAAAAACTACATTTAAACACCAAAAAACTCTTAACCATCTCCGTGGAGATGTTGCCTGTGCAACGGCAAAGAGAATGACTGGGGTGGGCGGAGCCTAGGAGGGACTATATGGCCAGCTTTGCTGGGACTCTTTGCCATTTCCTGTTGGGGAAGAGATATCCCACAAGTAAGGATGACGCCGTGGACCGGACACACCAATGTTGGAGAAATCTACTACTCATTTGAAGTTCAGGCTAAGTGCTATTGCATTGTCTTGTTATCTTGCATTTGTTGATTATTCAAATCTAAGGTGTTGACTGGTCCTTAACACGCAAAAGCAGGTAAAATGGATCATTGGGAACAAATTAAAGGGAAGTAAAATTAAGGATAAACAATCCCTTTAAACATTAAAAAGGAATTTAAAAGAATGTTGCAAAATGTTTTTACTACACAAAAACATTACAATCTCAAAGTATTTACTGTCCCTTTAAGATTTTCAGTACTATCTCTTGCTTTACATATTCCTAAAATCAATTGTCACTATTTGGACATTATCATAGGCCAAGTTATAAAAGGGGGTAAAAGGGTCTAGCTGTGAAATCAGCCAATGATACCACAGTTTAGAGCCATACTTAAATTAACCCATTAACGAGAGCAGAATACCCTGTACATGGTTCATCGTTAGGGTCTTCAAGGGCTGTAAGAAGACAAGTCTCACTGGCAGCAGCTAGACTGCTCTATTTAAACAAAGTCAGCGAAATCCGCACTCTTACAGCACTGTACGCGCTATAGGCAGCCGACATACAGGGTGGGTATGTCATGTCGTTAAGGCGTTTAAGAAATGAAAGTTAAATTTGTGCCTCATAGTACTGATCAGGAGAGACTCCAACTGCAGCCTGCAGTAATTGTAGCTTACTTTCAGCTTGCACAATCCACTGAACTTATATTCTGAATACAGGTGTGGTTTCATAGCATGTCAAAGGACAGCAGGGATGAGCACAAAGCAACTGGATAGACCACATTCTAAGTCGTTATGTCACTTGAACTTTGATCGTATGTCAACCATTCTGCGGATTTCCCTTGGAACGACGCACTTTTGTAAAGCACCACCCACAAAATGTAAAGTCAGTGGAAGAGGTCTTAAAAATCTAGTTTACCCCTACTATATGTAAGATATCTGGAACAATGTTGGTGCAGAGATCTACTTTATTGTGCTGCATTTTATAATTGTTAATAATGAAAATCAACAATGTTTAAAGAAAGAGTATTTATATACATCTAGTATTTAAAACACGCTTTAAATTTGAGGCCAAAAAGCAAATTGTGTAAATAAAGTTACCTACAAAATGCTGAAATTTGCCTAAACAAGCTAAAAACAAAGTAATTGCCTTGGTCACAAGTAAGAAAGGCAAGATAAACATTCAAAGTGTAGTAGCTTTGCAAATCAATAAAGTGATTAAAGTTTTAGATTTAAACAAAACAAAACTGTAGGTCTTTTGTTCTTAAACATTTTACTAAAATGTACTATGCATATAAAAATAAAAAAGTCTAATTTTTTTTAATAAAATACTGTTATAATGCACTACGCTGTTTTTTTTAAAAAAGTTAGTTTTAAACCCATTTAATCCTTTCACTGCTAAGCCTTTTTTTTTTTTTTTTTTTTTTTTTAAACACGCCAGGGCTGAACCAATTTTGAGCTTTTCTGCTACCTATATTTAAACCCTGTTGCAAGTTAAATGCTCAGTGAGTGACCACACACTTTTTTCAGAAGGCCCAGCAGATTCAGAATATACAGTTATATTTTCTTACATGTGAGGTAGCTGTGCCAATAAATATATACATATACACACACACATATATATATATATATATATATATATACACATACATACATATATACACATATACACACACACACCTTTGCTGTGTGTAAAAAAATATACATATATACACACACCTTTGCTGCTTAAATTTTAGCAAATATTGAAAATGGCAAAGTGGCCACTGCTGTTACAGTGATTACCTTAAATTGTCATCATGGGGGAAAAAAAGGCCCATACAGGCTTTTGGGGGTTATAATAGATTAATGAGGCCCCATTTTACAGTACAGAAATAACAGAATTTATGTTTACCTGATAAATTACTTTCTCCAACGGTGTGTCCGGTCCACGGCGTCATCCTTACTTGTGGGATATTCTCTTCCCCAACAGGAAATGGCAAAGAGCCCAGCAAAGCTGGTCACATGATCCCTCCTAGGCTCCGCCTACCCCAGTCATTCGACCGACGTTAAGGAGGAATATTTGCATAGGAGAAACCATATGGTACCGTGGTGACTGTAGTTAAAGAAAATAAATTATCAGACCTGATTAAAAAAACCAGGGCGGGCCGTGGACCGGACACACCGTTGGAGAAAGTAATTTATCAGGTAAACATAAATTCTGTTTTCTCCAACATAGGTGTGTCCGGTCCACGGCGTCATCCTTACTTGTGGGAACCAATACCAAAGCTTTAGGACACGGATGAAGGGAGGGAGCAAATCAGGTCACCTAAATGGAAGGCACCACGGCTTGCAAAACCTTTCTCCCAAAAATAGCCTCAGAAGAAGCAAAAGTATCAAACTTGTAAAATTTGGTAAAAGTGTGCAGTGAAGACCAAGTCGCTGCCCTACATATCTGATCAACAGAAGCCTCGTTCTTGAAGGCCCATGTGGAAGCCACAGCCCTAGTGGAATGAGCTGTGATTCTTTCGGGAGGCTGCCGTCCGGCAGTCTCGTAAGCCAATCTGATGATGCTTTTAATCCAAAAAGAGAGAGAGGTAGAAGTTGCTTTTTGACCTCTCCTTTTACCGGAATAAACAACAAACAAGGAAGATGTTTGTCTAAAATCCTTTGTAGCATCCAAATAGAATTTTAGAGCGCGAACAACATCCAAATTGTGCAACAAACGTTCCTTCTTTGAAACTGGTTTCGGACACAGAGAAGGTACGATAATCTCCTGGTTAATGTTTTTGTTAGAAACAACTTTTGGAAGAAAACCAGGTTTAGTACGTAAAACCACCTTATCTGCATGGAACACCAGATAAGGAGGGGAACACTGCAGAGCAGATAATTCTGAAACTCTTCTGGCAGAAGAAATTGCAACTAAAAACAAAACTTTCCAAGATAATAACTTAATATCAACGGAATGCAAGGGTTCAAACGGAACCCCCTGAAGAACTGAAAGAACTAAATTGAGACTCCAAGGAGGAGTCAAAGGTTTGTAAACAGGCTTAATTCTAACCAGAGCCTGAACAAAGGCTTGAACATCTGGCACAGCAGCCAGTTTTTTGTGAAGTAACACCGACAAGGCAGAAATCTGTCCCTTCAGGGAACTTGCAGATAATCCCTTTTCCAATCCTTCTTGAAGGAAGGATAGAATCCTAGGAATCTTAACCTTGTCCCAAGGGAATCCTTTAGATTCACACCAACAGATATATTTTTTCCAAATTTTGTGGTAAATCTTTCTAGTTACAGGCTTTCTGGCCTGAACAAGAGTATCGATAACAGAATCTGAGAACCCTCGCTTCGATAAGATCAAGCGTTCAATCTCCAAGCAGTCAGCTGGAGTGAAACCAGATTCGGATGTTCGAACGGACCCTGAACAAGAAGGTCTCGTCTCAAAGGTAGCTTCCAAGGTGGAGCCGATGACATATTCACCAGATCTGCATACCAAGTCCTGCGTGGCCACGCAGGAGCTATCAAGATCACCGACGCCCTCTCCTGATTGATCCTGGCTACCAGCCTGGGGATGAGAGGAAACGGCGGGAACACAAGCTAGTTTGAAGGTCCAAGGTGCTACTAGTGCATCCACTAGAGCCGCCTTGGGATCCCTGGATCTGGACCCGTAGCAAGGAACTTTGAAGTTCTGACGAGAGGCCATCAGATCCATGTCTGGAATGCCCCACAGCTGAGTGACTTGGGCAAAGATTTCCGGATGGAGTTCCCACTCCCCCGGATGCAATGTCTGACGACTCAGAAAATCCGCTTCCCAATTTTCCACTCCTGGGATGTGGATAGCAGACAAGTGGCAGGAGTGAGACTCCGCCCATAGAATGATTTTGGTCACTTCTTCCATCGCTAGGGAACTCCTTGTTCCCCCCTGATGGTTGATGTACGCAACAGTTGTCATGTTGTCTGATTGAAACCGTATGAACTTGGCCCTCGCTAGCTGAGGCCAAGCCTTGAGAGCATTGAATATCGCTCTCAGATCCAGAATATTTATCGGTAGAAGAGATTCTTCCCGAGACCAAAGACCCTGAGCTTTCAGGGATCCCCAGACCGCGCCCCAGCCCATCAGACTGGCGTCGGTCGTGACAATGACCCACTCTGGTCTGCGGAATGTCATCCCTTGTGACAGGTTGTCCAGGGACAGCCACCAACGGAGTGAGTCTCTGGTCCTCTGATTTACTTGTATCTTCGGAGACAAGTTTGTATAGTCCCCATTCCACTGACTGAGCATGCACAGTTGTAATGGTCTTAGATGAATGCGCGCAAAAGGAACTATGTCCATTGCCGCTACCATCAACCCGATCACTTCCATGCACTGAGCTATGGAAGGAAGAGGAACGGAATGAAGTATCCGACAAGAGTCTAGAAGTTTTGTTTTTCTGGCCTCTGTCATAAAAATCCTCATTTCTAAGGAGTCTATTATTGTTCCCAAGAAGGGAACCCTTGTTGACGGGGATAGAGAACTCTTTTCCACGTTCACTTTCCATCCGTGAGATCTGAGAAAGGCCAGGACAATGTCCGTGTGAGCCTTTGCTTGAGGAAGGGACGACGCTTGAATCAGAATGTCGTCCAAGTAAGGTACTACAGCAATGCCCCTTGGTCTTAGCACAGCTAGAAGGGACCCTAGTACTTTTGTGAAAATCCTTGGAGCAGTGGCTAATCCGAAAGGAAGCGCCACGAACTGGTAATGTTTGTCCAGGAATGCGAACCTTAGGAACCAATTATGTTCCTTGTGGATAGGAATATGTAGATACGCATCCTTTAAATCCACCGTGGTCATGAATTGACCTTCCTGGATGGAAGGAAGAATAGTTCGAATGGTTTCCATCTTGAACGATGGAACCTTGAGAAACTTGTTTAAGATCTTGAGATCTAAGATTGGTCTGAACGTTCCCTCTTTTTTGGGAACTATGAACAGATTGGAGTAGAACCCCATCCCTTGTTCTCTTAATGGAACAGGATGAATCACTCCCATTTTTAACAGGTCTTCTACACAATGTAAGAATGCCTGTCTTTTTATGTGGTCTGAAGACAACTGAGACCTGTGGAACCTCCCCCTTGGGGGAAGTCCCTTGAATTCCAGAAGATAACCTTGGGAGACTATTTCTAGCGCCCAAGGATCCAGAACATCTCTTGCCCAAGCCTGAGCGAAGAGAGAGAGTCTGCCCCCCACCAGATCCGGTCCCGGATCGGGGGCCAACATTTCATGCTGTCTTGGTAGCAGTGGCAGGTTTCTTGGCCTGCTTTCCCTTGTTCCAGCCTTGCATTGGTCTCCAGGCTGGCTTGGCTTGAGAAGTATTACCCTCTTGCTTAGAGGACGTAGCACCTTGGGCTGGTCCGTTTCTACGAAAGGGACGAAAATTAGGTTTATTTTTTGCCTTGAAAGGCCGATCCTGAGGAAGGGCGTGGCCCTTACCCCCAGTGATATCAGAGATAATCTCTTTCAAGTCAGGGCCAAACAGCGTTTTCCCCTTGAAAGGAATGTTAAGTAGCTTGTTCTTGGAAGACGCATCAGCCGACCAAGATTTCAACCAAAGCGCTCTGCGCGCCACAATAGCAAACCCAGAATTCTTAGCCGCTAACCTAGCCAATTGCAAAGTGGCGTCTAGGGTGAAAGAATTAGCCAATTTGAGAGCATTGATTCTGTCCATAATCTCCTCAAAAGGAGGAGACTCACTATCGACCGCCTTTATCAGATCATCGAACCAGAAACATGCGGCTGTAGCGACAGGGACAATGCATGAAATTGGTTGTAGAAGGTAACCTTGCTGAACAAACATCTTTTTAAGCAAACCTTCTAATTTTTTATCCATAGGATCTTTGAAAGCACAACTATCCTCTATGGGTATAGTGGTGCGTTTGTTTAAAGTGGAAACCGCTCCCTCGACCTTGGGGACTGTCTGCCATAAGTCCTTTCTGGGGTCGACCATAGGAAACAATTTTTTAAATATGGGGGGAGGGACGAAAGGAATACCGGGCCTTTCCCATTCCTTGTTAACAATGTCCGCCACCCGCTTGGGTATAGGAAAAGCTTCTGGGAGCCCCGGCACCTCTAGGAACTTGTCCATTTTACATAGTTTCTCTGGGATGACCAACTTGTCACAATCATCCAAAGTGGATAATACCTCCTTAAGCAGAATGCGGAGATGTTCCAACTTAAATTTAAATGCAATCACATCAGGTTCAGCCTGTTGAGAAATGTTCCCTGAATCAGTAATTTCTCCCTCAGACAAAACCTCCCTGGCCCCATCAGACTGGGTTAGGGGCCCTTTGGAAATATTATTATCAGCGTCGTCATGCTCTTCAGTATCTAAAACAGAGCAGCCGCGCTTACGCTGATAAGTGTTCATTTTGGCTAAAATGTTTTTGACAGAATTATCCATTACAGCCGTTAATTGTTGCATAGTAAGGAGTATTGGCGCGCTAGATGTACTAGGGGCCTCCTGAGTGGGCAAGACTCGTGTAGACGAAGGAGGGAATGATGCAGTACCATGCTTACTCCCCTCACTTGAGGAATCATCTTGGGCATCATTGTCATTATCACATAAATCACATTTATTTAAATTAATAGGAATTCTGGCTTCCCCACATTCAGAACACAGTCTATCTGGTAGTTCAGACATGTTAAACAGGCATAAACTTGATAACAAAGTACAAAAAACGTTTTAAAATAAAACCGTTACTGTCACTTTAAATTTTAAACTGAACACACTTTATTACTGCAATTGCGAAAAAACATGAAGGAATTGTTCAAAATTCACCAAATTTTCACCACAGTGTCTTAAAGCCTTAAAAGTATTGCACACCAAATTTGGAAGCTTTAACCCTTAAAATAACGGAACCGGAGCCGTTTTGAACTTTAACCCCTTTACAGTCCCTGGTATCTGCTTTGCTGAGACCCAACCAAGCCCAAAGGGGAATACGATACCAAATGACGCCTTCAGAAAGTCTTTTCTAAGTATCAGAGCTCCTCTCACATGCGACTGCATGCCATGCCTCTCAAAAACAAGTGCGCAACACCGGCGCGAAAATGAGGCTCTGCTTATGCTTTGGGAAAGCCCCTAAAGAATAAGGTGTCTAATACAGTGCCTGCCGATATTATTATATCAAAATACCCAGATAAAATGATTCCTCAAGGCTAAATATGTGTTAATAATGAATCGATTTAGCCCAGAAAAAGTCTACAGTCTTAATAAGCCCTTGTGAAGCCCTTATTTACTTGCTGAATAAACATGGCTTACCGGATCCCATAGGGAAAATGACAGCTTCCAGCATTACATCGTCTTGTTAGAATGTGTCATACCTCAAGCAGCAAGAGACTGCACACTGTTCCCCCAACTGAAGTTAATTGCTCTCAACAGTCCTGTGTGGAACAGCCATGGATTTTAGTGACGGTTGCTAAAATCATTTTCCTCATACAAACAGAAATCTTCATCTCTTTTCTGTTTCTGAGTAAATAGTACATACCAGCACTATTTCAAAATAACAAACTCTTGATTGAATAATGAAAACTACAGTTAAACACTAAAAAACTCTAAGCCATCTCCGTGGAGATGTTGCCTGTACAACGGCAAAGAGAATGACTGGGGTAGGCGGAGCCTAGGAGGGATCATGTGACCAGCTTTGCTGGGCTCTTTGCCATTTCCTGTTGGGGAAGAGAATATCCCACAAGTAAGGATGACGCCGTGGACCGGACACACCTATGTTGGAGAAAAGTATTTTCTTTCAAGGAGTTCACTTACCATAGTGATCACCTGACTATACAAAAACAAAAATATATTTTTTATTATTGTGCATATGATTACCTATTTCAAAGCAAATCCCCATTTTTATTTTTTTAACTTTAATTTTTAGAACAATGTATTTGTATTACTGCTCCACTTTCTATTTTAAATGAGGGGTCTTGAAGGTTTGTAGCTGCTAAGGGAGATGAGATTGAGGGGTTTTAAAAACATCCACCTCATCCAGCTACTTAGCTTAGCTTCCTGGTTCTGCACCCTATGTGACATCACCACATGTGTATGTAGTGACATCAACAGTTCTCACATGAAGCCTGGGAGTGTCACCCACTAGGTCACCAACAATCCTGTAGTTTGATCGGCATCCCCCTACGTGACAAAAGGGGTTCATCATGCACACAGTTTGCGATGCGTATGACGACACCTCATGTGTATCAATTCGATTGATACTAGGCATGTGCATTCAGAGGTGCCCCAAAAAATGAGGGCGGCTACTCACGGCATTCAGCTCTTTTTGGACACTGATTTCTGCTTGTGAAAGTGGAACACACCAAGATCTAGATTTGCACTGATCTTAGTGTGTTGCACTTTCACAAGTCAAAATTCAGGCCAAAAAAAACCCAAGAACCAGGAGCGGCCGTCTTCTTTCACATTCAGGGCATCTAAAAACGTCAGAATGCACATGCATAGATACTACTCTAAGCATGTTTATTAATAAAACTGAATCAAAATCTGGTTATATTATATTACTATAAAAACATAATTTATGTAAGAACTTACCTGATAAATTCATTTCTTTCATATTAGCAAGAGTCCATGAGCTAGTGACGTATGGGATATACATTCCTACCAGGAGGGGCAAAGTTTCCCAAACCTCAAAATGCCTATAAATACACCCCCCTCACCACACCCACAAATCAGTTTAACGAATAGCCAAGAAGTGGGGTGATAAGAAAGGAGCAAAAGCATCAAACAAGGAATTGGAATAATTGTGCTTTATAAAAAAAATAACCACCACAAAAAGGGTGGGCTTCATGGACTCTTGCCAATATGAAAAATGAATTTAACAGGTAAGTTCTTACATAAATTATGTTTTCTTTCATGTAATTGGCAAGAGTCCATGAGCTAGTGACGTATGGGATAGCAGATACCCAAGATGTGGAACTTCCATGCAAGCGTCACTAGAGATGGAGGGATAAAATAAAGACAGCCAATTCCGCTGAAAAAATAATCCACAACCCAAATCAAAGTTTTAATCACATAATGAAAAAAACTGAAATTATAAGTAGAAGAAACAAACTGAAACAGCTGCCTGACGTACTTTTCTACCAAAAACAAGGCAGGCGCTTAAACTGAAGGCACCACTGCCTGTAAGACCTTTCTCCCGAAAATAGCCTCCGAAGAAGCAAAAGTATCAAATTTGTAGAATTTAGAAAAAGTATGAAGCGAAGACCAAGTCGCCGCCTTACAAATCTGTTCCACAGAAGCCTCATTTTTAAAAGCCCATGTAGAAGCCACCGCTCTAGTGGAATGAGCTATAATTCTTTCAGGAGGCTGCTGGCCAGCAGCCCAGAGGCAGGACGTTTCTCCACTTTCTGTGATGGGATTTTTTTAATGAATAATTATCTGCAGGTTATTTTTAAATAAAATAAAATTTTAAATTAGGCAGTTACACTAAAGCACCAGTTCAATATTGCAATGTGTTGATTAACTAAAGAATAAAGCACTTTTTAAAGTTTTATAATAATATAGTGCAGCAGTTGAAAATTGCATTGCAAATTAGCTAAAAGAAAAGAAATTAAGTTTTTAAAATGTCTCATGAAAAAAAAAACTGAGACAGTCAACAATAAATGCACTGCTGCTTTGCAGTGCTGCTCCATATCTTACCTCTCTTTAAACAGCACTTTAACCCCTTAATGACCACAATGTACCCTGTATGTCACTGGTCGTTAAGGGTTTTTTCAGGACATAATAGCACAAGTCTAGCAAGAACACGCTATTAATTCCCTCCCTCCAGCAGGCTTTGTGGAATAGAGCAGTCTCAACGCTGGTGGCAAGACCGCACTATAAAACAATCAAGTCCCAAAAAAAGGCCAGCGACATACAGGGTACGTCGCTGGTCCTTAAGGGGTTAAGGAAAACCTACTCAGTGCAGCAAGAGCACAGTGTTTGAAGAGTATAGCCTAATTCAGAGCAGCACTGCAAAGAGCCAACAGTTCATTTATGAGTACCTTTCTTTCTGCAGACATGCTGCATTTTCTGCGATGACATCTCAGATCACAGCATGTTCTGCCTTGGGGGCCAGCAGTCTCATAAGCTAAGCGGATTATACTTCTTAACCAAAAAAGAAAAGTTGCTGAAGCCTTTTGGCCTCTCCTCTGTCCAGAGTAGACAACAAACAATGCAGATGTTTGACGAAAATCTTTAGTAGCTTGTAAATAAAACTTTAAAGCATGAACCACGTCAAGATTGTGTAAGAGACGTTCCTTCTTTGAAGAAGGATTAGGACACAGTGACGGAACAACAATTTCCGTATTGATATTCTTATTAGATACCACCTTAGGAAGAAACCCAGGTTTGGTACGCAAAACTACCTTATCTGCATGGAAGATCAGATAAGTGGAATCACACTACAAGGCAGATTACTCTGAAACTCTTCGAGCCGAAGAGATAGCTACCAAAAACAGAACTTTCCAAGATAAAAGCTTGATATCTATGGAATGCAGAGGTTCAAACGGAACCCCTTGAAGAACTTTAAGAACTAAATTTAAACTCCATGGCGGAGCAACAGGTTTAAACACAGGCTTGATTCTAACTAAAGCCTGACAAAACGCCTGAACGTCTGGAACATCCGCCAGACGCTTATGCAAAAGAATAGACAGAGCAGAAATCTGTCCCTTTAAGGAACAAGCCGACAATCCCTTCTCCAATCCTTCTTGGAGAAAAGACAATATCCTGGGAATCCTGACTTTACTCCATGAGTAACCCTTGGATTCACACCAATGAAGATATTTACACCATATCTTATGATAGATTTTCCTGGTGACAGGCTTTCGAGCCTGAATTAAGGCATCAATGACCGACTCGGAAAAACCACGCTTTGATAAAATCAAGCGTTCAATCTCCAAGCAGTCAGATGCAGAGAAATTAGATTTGGATGTTTGAAGGGACCTTGAAGTAGAAGGTCCTGCCTCAGCGGCAGAGTCCAAGGTGGAAAGGATGACATGTCCACCAGATCTGCATACCACGTCCTGCATGGCTACGCACGAGCTATTAAAATCACCATAGCTCTCTCCTGCTTGATCTTGGCAATCAGCCGAGGGAGCAGAGGAAACGGTGGAAACACATAAGCCAGGCTGAAGGATCAGGGCGCTGCTAGAGCATCTATCAGCGCTGCCTGTGGATCCCTTGACCTGGACCCGTAACAAGGAAGTTTGGCGTTCTGACGAGACGCCATGAGATCCAGTTCTGGTTTGCCCCATAGTTGAATCAACTGGGCAAATACCTCCGGATGGAGCTCCCACTCCCCCGGATGAAAAGTCTGCCGACTTAGAAAATCCGCCTCCCAGTTCTCTACTCCTGGGATATGGATAGCTGAGAGATGGCAAGAGTGAACCTCTGCCCATAGAATTATCTTTGAAACCTCCAACATTGCCAGGGGGCTCCTTGTTCCCCCCTGATGGTTGATATAGGCTACAGTCGTGATGTTGTACGACTGAAATCTGATGAACCTGACCGCAGCTAGCTGAGGCCAAGCCTGAAGAGCATTGAATATTACTCTTAGTTCCAGAATGTTTATCGGGAGGAGTGCCTCCTCCTGAGTCCACGAGCCCTGAGCCTTCAGGGGAGTTCCAGACTGCACCCCAGCCCAGAAGGCTGGCATCCGTCATTACTATAGTCCAATCTGGCCTGCGGAAGCTCATCCCCTTGGACAGATGGCCCGAGATAGCCACCAGAGAAGAGAATCCCTGGTTTCTTGATCCAGATTTAGTAGAGGGGACAAATCTGTGTAATCCCCATTCCACTGACTGAGCATGCAAAGTTGCAGCGGTCTGAGATGTAGGCGGGCAAACGGTACTATGTCTATTGCCGCTACCATTAAACCGATTACTTCCATACACTGAGCCACTGAAGGACGAGAAGTGGAATAAAGAACACGGCAAGAGTCTAGAAGTTTTGACAATCTGGCCTTCGTTAGGTAAATCTTCATTTCTACTGAATCTATCAGAGTCCCTAGGAATGAAACTTTTGTTAGAAGTGATAGAGAACTCTTTCCTTCGTTCACCTTCCACCCATGGGACCTCAGAAATGCCAGAACAATGTCCGTGTGGGACCTGGCAATTTAAAAAGTTGACGCCTGTATCAGAATGTCGTCTAAGTAAGGGGCTACTGCTATACCCCGCGGCCTTAGGACCGCTAGAAGGGACCCTAGAACCTTTGTAAAGATTCTTGGTGCCGTGGCCAAACCGAAGGGAAGAGCCACAAACTGGTAGTGCCTGTCTAGAAAGGCAAACCTGAAAAGTTTGAAAAACTAAGGTATGAGTGAGGTAGGTGGTGTATTTATAGGCATTTTTAAGTTTGGGAAACTTTGCCCCCTCCTGGTAGGAATGTATATCCCATACGTCACTAGCTCATGGACTCTTGCCACTTACATGAAAAATTGGTGAAAAAAGTAAATTAGGAAGTTGTTTAAAATTACATGCCCTATTTAAATCATGAAAGTTTTTTTGGATTTGACTGTCCCTTTAATCCCCACTGTTCAATAACCTCCCTCAGGAGATATTAGTCCATGATTCTATTAAGATAAAAGGAGCCACACTGTGACCCTGTCTTCAGCATTTTCAACATAAGTAAAAATTGAAACTATCTTACCAGAATCCGTCCTGTGGAACAGAAACACAGCCTCTCAAGTGTGACAGTCTTGTAGCAGACAGTGAATCTCGTCAATGCTTAAGGAGCTGATAGCAGGCAGTCTGGATGGATTCTCTCTCTACATCTCCAGACTAACTTTCGTCAATGCTCTCACTGAGAGGCTGACAAGACTACTTAAAACTCCAGTCCCATATCGAAGGGCATATACCCCTCCTGAGCAACAACTCCGAAAATGGGACCTTTTCTGCCATCCTCCTGTGACGAAAAGCAAAGAATGACTGGGGGATGGGGGTAGTGGGCAAGGTATTTAAGCCTTTGGCTGGGGTGTTTCTGCCTCCTCCTGGTGGTCAGGTTCAGTATTTCCTAACAGTAAGGAATGAAGCCATGGACTCTCCTTATATTAAAGGAAATATGCCTGGCTCCTAATTTTTAAACAGATTTGTCAAGCAATGCCTGGTTTATTAACCATTCCCCAGTTTTGCATAAGCAGCACGGTTATAGTAATATACTTTTTACCACTGTGATTACCTTGTATCTAAGTCTCTGCAGACTGCCCCCTTATTTCAGTTCTTTTGACAGACTTGCATTTTAGCTAATCAATGGAGATAAGTAACTCAACTGGAGTGAACACAATGTTATCTATATGGCACACATGAACTAGCGCTGTCTAGCTGTGAAAAGCTAACAAAATGCACTGAGGCAGCTATCAAGGGCTTAGAAATTCACATAGCCTACCTGGGTTTAGCTTTCAACAAAGAATACCAAGAAGCAAATCAAATTTGACAAAAAAAGTAAATTGGAAAGCTAGTTAAAAAAATGCATGCCCTATATGAGTCATGAGTTTAATTTTGACTAGACTGTCCCTTTAAAAAGCTGAGCCTGCAATTATTAATACGTGGAAAGGATAATCCTAGGCGCCAAATGCAGGCTAAGGTATACAAGAATTTATTACGACAGGAGTACAGGGTATAAAAATATAAAATACAATAAAAAATACAATGTTTTAAAAGTAAGTAGACATGGATCCACGCTAGTACAAAATTTAATAAAAAACAGATTTGAAAAAAATTATATACTGTGACAGTATGATAATATATACAGTTCAATTCTTGATAAACAGCTATGTCAGGTATGTTATAAAGTGCAATACTCCAGAGTGCTAAAATTTGTGTTTAAAATAGCAATCAAATGAAAATCAATGTCAATCAATAAAATCAAATAAAATCAAATAAAGTAGTTTCCAGTGGATGTGGAGGAAGTGTGTAAAACGAAAAATAAAAAAAGATGCAAAAAAAAAAAAAAAAAAGTGGTAGTCAGTATAAGTATTAATCCAAAAAAAGAAGAAGAAAGGAAAGTCACAACACAAGTCCAAAATGGATCCGCGCTGGGGTGCTTCTAAAAAAATGTGTATCCAAATGGTGCTAGTGTATTGCCGGTGTCCAGTTGATAAAAACAAAAAGAAAAATATATAGTCAATGGTGTCCAAAAAATGTCAATAAATATCAGTGAATCTCCCTCGATGGGGGTGTTGCCAGCCTGGATAGGCTGGTTTAGGTGAAGAAAGGTGGCACAATCAAAAACAATGCACAGAAAAAAGTAAAAATATAAATATATGAGAACAAAAGACCTGTGAAGGGAAAAATAAAATACAATGTGTAGAAAGTTCACAATATGTTCTTCCAATTAGAATAAGGCTTACCAGTGCTGTCTACGCGTTTCGGCCTTCTCTAGTCTTGATAAAGGCCTAGAGAAGGTCGAAACGCGTAGACAGCACTGGTAAGCCTTATTCTAATTGGAAGAACATATTGTGAACTTTCTACACATTGTATTTTATTTTTCTCTTCACAGGTCTTTTGTTCTCATATATTTATATTTTTACTTTTTTCTGTGCACTGTTTTTGATTGTGCCACCTTTCTTCACCTAAACCAGCCTATCCAGGCTGGCAACACCCCCATCGAGGGAGATTCACTGATATTTATTGACATTTTTTGGACACCATTGACTATATATTTTTATTTTTGTTTTTATCAACTGGACACCGGCAATACACTAGCACCATTTGGATACACATTTTTTAGAAGCACCCCAGCGGATCTATTTTGGACTTGTGTTGTGACTTTCCTTTCTTCTTTTTTTGGATTAATACTTATACTGACTACCACTTTTTTTTTTTTGCATCTATTTTTTTATTTTTCCTTTTACACACTTCCTCCAGATCCACTGGAAACTACTTTATTTGATTTTATTTGATTTTATTGATTGACATTGATTTTCATTTGATTGCTATTTTAAACACAAATTTTAGCACTCTGGAGTATTGCACTTTATAACATACCTGACATAGCTGTTTATCAAGAATTGAACTGTATATATTATCATACTGTCACAGTATATAATTTTTTTCAAATCTGTTTTTTATTACATTTGTACTAGCGTGGATCCATGTCTACTTACTTTTAAAACATTGTATTTTATATTTTTACACCCTGTACTCCTGTCGTAATAAATTCTTGTATACCTTAGCCTGCATTTGGCGCCTAGGATTATCCTTTCCACGTATCATTGTATTTGGGTGATAACTAGGTATCACCCTCCTGGGCCAGCAAGGTTTAGCAGGCGCTGGGGTATCTTTGCATTTGTCACCTGCAATTATTAATATTAGGTATTGAAATAAATTATGGAGGGGATTAATAGAAACCGCTATTTCACATACAAAATCTCTCTCCCTCATACCCCCACTGGGAGATTAATCAGTGCTATTGTCTTCTATACATAGCTTTTCTACAGAGAAAATGTTTGTTACTCATAGTTGCAGTGTAGGTGGGTGTAACTCGCAAAAGTATTTTCTTCAAATAAAGTTATAGTAGATGTTTGCCAAGAAACACTTCAACAGGTAAAATGGACCATTGGGTGGGAACACATTAAAAGGGGAGTACAACAGCCCTTTAAAAATTTAACCAAGTCGCCATAGACTTCGATAGGCAGGCGAATTTTAAAACCCACAGGGACTCTTTCTGGCCACAAAAGTTGTTTCAAGGGGACTAACACCTGGACTGTGGCATGCCGGAGGGGGATCCATGGCAAAACTCCCATGGAAAATTACATAGTTGATGCAGAGTCTGGTTTTAATCCATAAAGGGCATAAATCACCTAACATTCCTAAATTGTTTGGAATAACGTGCTTTAAAACATCAGGTATGATGTTTTATCGATCAGGTAGTGTAAGGGTTACGCCCGCTTCACAGTGACAGACCAAACTCCCCGTTTAACGCACTGCACTGCATTATTCTAGGGCCAAAGGGAATCACAGCACCACGACGACAACGGCCCCTGCCTGTCATTTTTTTTCGATTAGTGGTACTATGCGTGCAAGCTACTGTGACAACAGATATGAGTGGCACTGTGCACTGGCAGAAGTTGGCAGAGTAGACGCTGTAGGCCTGACACACACGCTTGCAGACAACTGCTATTCAATCTATTACAGTCAAAATTGTATTTTTATTTTTTTTTAAATGTACACTACTGTTATACCAGATATGAGTTGCACTGGTGTGACACTCTGCCCTGGCAGGCCCTGAAATGCACACGTGTGAAGGAAACTGACTGCTATTATTTCACAGTCCAATTTCTAAAAAAAAAATGTAACCCCTTAATGACCGAGAACGTACGCCATACGTCCTCAGAAAAAATACAGTGGCGTACGTCCTCTGTTTGGAAAGCATCTGGAAGCGATCCTGATCGCTTCCAGCTGCTTTCCGGTTATTGCAGGATGCCTCGATATCGAGGCATCCTGCAATAACAAATTTTACCACTCTGTGGCCCTCTCTGCACCGGGCATCGATGGCCGCATTCGATGGTGGGTGGGAGCTGAAGTGGGAGGCGGGTGGGCGGCCATTGATGCGGTCCTTGTCAGAGAGGGGGCGGGATCGGGGGCGCACGTACGTGCACTGGAGGAGGCGGGCGCGTGCACGGGGAGGGAGCGGGTGGGAACCGCTACACTACAGAAAAATTTTATAAGTGGGAGAAAGGGGTGCAAAATATTTAGTACTTGGAAATCTAAGTGATCTGGGAGCGGGTGGGGGATTGGTCTTGGGGGGGGGAAGCTACACTACAGAAAAATGAAATAAAAAAAACATTTTATTTGTAAACTGGGTACTGGCAGACAGCTGCCAGTGCCCAATATGGCCCCCAATAAGGCAGAGGGGGAGGGTTAGGAAGCTGTTTTTTTTTTTTTTTTGGGGGGGGGGGGATCCTACACAACAGCATATGTAAATATGCTAAAAAAAGTATATTTAAAAAAAAAGGTACCTTTTATTTTAGTACTGGCAGACTTTCTGCCAGTACTTAAGATGGCAGGGACAATTGTGGGGTGGGGGAGGGAAGAGAGCTCTTTGGGAGGGATCAGGGGATCTGATGTGTCAGGTGGGAAGCTGATCTCTACACTAAAGCTAAAATTAACCCTGCAACTCCCTAATTAACCCCTTCACTGCTGGGCATAATTCATGTGTTGTGCGCAGTTGCATTTAGTGGCCTTCTAACTTCCAAAAAGCAACGCCAAAGCCATATATGTCTGCTATTTCTGAACAAAGGGGATCCCAGAGAAGAATCTACAACCATTTGTGCCATAATTGCACAAGCTGTTTGTAAATAATTTCAGTGAGAAACCTATAGTTTGTGAAAAAGTTGACTTTTTTTTAATTTGATCGCATTTGGCGGTGAAATGGTGGCATGAAAATATACCAAAATGGGCCTAGATCAATACTTGGGGTTGTCTACTACACTACAGCTAAAATTAACCCTACAAGCTCCCTAATTAACCCCTGCACTGCTGAGCATAATACACGTGTGGTGCGCAGCGGCATTTAGCGGCCTTCTAATTACCAAAAAGCAATGCCAAAGCCATATATGTCTGCTATTTCTGAAAAAAGGGGATCCCAGAGAAGCATTTACAACTATGTGTGCCATAATTGCATATGTTTGTAAATGATTTCAGTGAGAAACCTAAAATTTGGAAAAACTTTATTTGAGCGCATTTGGCGGTGAAATGGTGGCATGAAATATACCAAGATGGGCCTAGATCAATACTTTGGGTTGTCTACTACACTAAAGCTAAAATTACCCCAAAAAGCTCCCTAATTAACCTTCACTGCTGGACATACACGTGTGGTGCGCAGTGGCATTTAGCGGCCTTCTAATTATCAAAAAGCAACGTCAAAGCCATATATGTCTGCTATTTCTTAACAAAGGGGATCCCAGAGAAAAATGTACAACCATTTATGCCATAATTGCACAAGCTATTTGTAAATAATTTCAGTGAGAAACCTAAAGTTTGTGAAAATTTCTGAAAAAGTGAACAATTTTTTTTTTTATTTGATCGCATTTGGTGGTGAAATGGTGGCATGAAATATACTAAAATGGGCCTAGATCAATACTTTGGGATATCTTCTAAAAAAAATATATATATACGTCAATGGCTATTCAGGGATTCCTGACAGATATCAGTGTTCCGATGTAACTAGCGCTAATTTTGAAAAAAAAAATGGTTTGGAAATAGCAAAGTGCTACTTGTATTTATGGCCCTATAACTTGCAAAAAAAGCAAAGAACATGTAAACATTGGGTATTTCTAAACTCAGGACAAAATTTAGAAACTATTTAGCATGGGTGTTTTTTGGTGGTTGTAGATGAGTAACAGATTTTGGGGGTCAAAGTTAGAAAAAGTGTGGTTTTTTTCATTTTTTCCTCATATTTTATAATTTTTTTATAGTAAATTATAGGATATGATGAAAATAATGGTATCTTTAGAAAGTCCATTTAATGGCGAGAAAAACGGTATATAATGTGTGTGGGTACAGTAAACGAGTAAGAGGAAAATTACAGCTAAACACAAACACCGCAGAAATGTAAAAATAGCCCTGGTCCCAAACGGACAGAAAATGGAAAAGTGCTGTGGTCATTAAGGGGTTAATGTACACTACTGTTACACCAGATATGAGTTGCACTGGTGTGACACTGTGCCCTGGCAGGCACTGAAACGCACATGTGTGAATAAAACTGACTGATATTATTTCACAGTCAAAAGAGTGTTTTTTTTAAATGTACACTACTGTTACACCAGATATGAGTGGTGGCACTGGGCAAGTGGGCACAGTATACGCTGTGAGCCTGACACGCTGGCAGGCAGGCAACTGCAATTAGATTACACAGGGGAAAAAAAAAAAAAAAGCAGACTGATGTTCTAGCCCTAAAAAGGGCTTTTTGGGGTGCTGTCCTTACAGCAGAGATCAGATGAGTCCTTCAGGACTGTAGTGGACACTGAATACACTAGCCTAGCTATCGATTTCCCTATTTAATCAGCAGCAGCTACACTGTCCCTCCTCTCACTAAGAATGCAGCTTCCGAATGAATCTAAAATGGATGCTGTCCAGGTGGTGGGAGGGAGGGTCTGCTGCTGATTGGCTGGAATGTGTCTGCTGACTGAGGTACAGGGTCAAAGTTTACTTAATGACGACAAATAGGGGCGGACCGAATATCGCATGTGTCTGCCCACCGCAGCGAACGCGAACAAGCTATGTTCGTCGGGAATTATTCGTGACATCGCTATTATTAATGTTTAGTGATTGCATATCCTGGCTTGTGAAATGGGGCAGGGAGAGAAAAGAACATTGCAAACAGGGGGTCATTTTAGACAGGCCACAACCAAGACAAAGTAGCAAGCAAGGAGAATCGCTCAGAAACAAAACACATTGAAAAGTAAAAGTAAAATCAGCTTGTCCTGAGAAAGAGCAATTTCCTCAAAGGGATACTTTTTTCAGCACTATCAAGATAAGGTGTTCTTAAAGTGCTTTTCCATTTACTTATTAACAGAGTCAAATATTGTGTTACAATTACTGTGTTACCAACAAGCAGATATGAAGCTTGGCATTGTGATGACAGTCCACTGAAGAATGTCAATGAAGCCATAAATGAGGGGAAAAAAAAAATTCTGATACACAAAAAGAACAGATCAGCAGGGGAGTTATGGATAATGAACAGTGCCGCAGTGTCATTTATTTAAAGGGACAGTCAACACCAGAATTTGTTGTTTTATAAGAACGATAATCCCTTTATTACCTATTCCCCAGTTTTGCATAACCAACACTGTTATATTAATATACTTTTTACCTCTGATTACCTTGTATCTAAGCATCTTCTGACAGCCCCCTGATCCCATGACCTGTATTATGTATTGACTTTCATTTTAGCAAATTAGTGCAGTGTCTGCCACAATCCATGGGCGTGATCACAATGTTATCTATATGGTTTACATGAACTTGCTCTCCCCTGTTGTGAAAAGCAAATTTAAAAAAAAAAAAAAAAAAAAAAAAAAAAAAAAAGCTTGTGATCAGAGGCGGCCTTGAAGGGCTTAGAAATTATATGAGCCTTCCTAGGTTTAGCTTTCAACTAAGAATACCAAGAGAACAAAGCAATATTGGCAATAAAAGTAAATTGAAAAGTTGTTTAAAATGACATGCCATATCTGAATCATGAACTTTTTTTGGACTTGACTGTCCCTTTAATCATGACTGGGAACATTTTATAACTGAGTAGTCATTCTCAATTTACACAACTTTTTTTCATTATTACAGAGCCACTCAACTTACTCAATTGGGAGGTTAATATATGGCAGCTGATATGCAGTTGTTAGTATAGCAGACAATCTGGCAATGCGGTACGCTCTGTGCATACTGGCGATATCACAGGCAGTAAAGCACACAATTTTCAATTTTATTCATCCCAGGACCTTATTAGCATGTGCTCCACACAGCTAAAAAGTTAGTCAATATTAGCAAAAGATTTGCCAATACTTCATAATGCCACCCATCTGGCAACATTTTCTGTGGAGAACAGTGAGTCAAAAAAAAGCCACAAATTCTATTTTGAAGTCAAATAAACCTATCCAGACCACTTAATATGGCATGTTATTGCTTGTTTGACTCTCCACCCCCACTGAAACGCTTGCTCAGTGAGAGCAGTTTCATGCATCAGATCAGCCATGTCTCAATTTGTCTAGCTGCTGGGTCAACACGCATCACAACGGGCTCTGAGAAGTCACAGTATTTTAATGGGGACAAACAGAGAATATATGCATAAGCTCCATGTAGACCCACACAGAATATAAACAGTTATAGCTTTTACTAGGATCAATTTTTCAAATGCTCTATTCAAAACTGAATGGATGTGTGTGAATATCAGTTTTAAACCCAAGCCCCTTTTATAGGAAACAAAATTATTCATCAACAATAAAAACAGGACCCATAATTTTCTATGATGCCCAACCCCTTAACGACCAAGGACCTACCAGGTACGTACTACAAAAAAAAACTGTCGTTAACTACCGTGGACGTGCCAGGTACGCCCTCAGGGGTTTCAAGCGCTGTAAGTAATCGTGATCACTTTCAGGGTATTGCAGCGATGCCTCGATATTGAGGAATCGTGCAATACTACCTAAGATGGCGGCCAATAGATAGAGGGGAGTGGGTTAGAGAGGAGTTTGGGGGAGGGGTTCAGAGAGGTTGGGAGTTAAGGGGGGAAATCCTAAACTGCAGAAAATATATTTAAAAAAAATAAATAAATAAAATAAAAAACATTTATACTGGCAGGGGGTGACCATTGGGGGTGGGGGAGGGAAGAGAGCTATTTGAACGGGGTCACGGAGGGATCAGGGGGTGGGATGTGTCAGATGGGAGGCCGATCTCTACACTAAAGCTAAAATTAACCCTACAAGCTACATAATTAACCGCTTCACTGCTGGGCATAACACAAGTGTGGTGCACATCGGCATTTAGCAGCCTTCCAATTTCCAAAAAAGCAATGCCAAGGCCATATATGTCTGCTATTTCTGAACAAATGGGATCCCAGAGAAGCATTTACAACCACTTATGCCATATTTGAACAAGCCGTTTGTAAATAATTTCAGTAAAAAAGGTTAAAGGAACACTCAGGAAAAATTACATTTTCATGATTCAGATACAGCATGTAATTTTAAACAACTTTCCAATTTACTTCAATTAAAAAAAAAAAATGTGCACAGTCTTATATTTACACTTTTTGAGTCACCAGCTCCTACTGAGCATGTGCAAGAATTCACAGACTATACGTATATGCATTTGTGATTGGCTGATTGCTATCACATGGTACAGGGGGAGTGGAAATATACATAAGTTTGAAATTTGTTAGAAAAAAAATATACTACTTATTTGAAATTCAGAGTTAATGCTATTGTATTGTCTTGTTATCTTGCATTTGTTGATTATGCAAATCTACTGTGTTTACTG
>NC_069499.1:736120229-736157729 GCF_027579735.1 Bombina bombina | reverse complement strand
GGCAATGAAGGAGGCTAAGAAGTGAATGTAATATGTTGTGAGAATTTTCTTGTAAGCAGCACTGAGATGGGATATAAAGAAGAAGAAAAACAGAAAGCAGCGCACTGTTTGGTGTTTGGGTGAAATCACTGTTGTATGTTACTGGCAGCCAAGTGGTAAAAATGTACTTCTCAGTAGTTACATAAGCTTTTCTTTTTGTTCTTTTATTACAGTCATCATACAATATACTGTGTATACAAACATTACAAATACAGCTAATCCCAAATAGGTTTTAAAGCAATAAATGATCTTGTTAATCTTGTATTTACAGTGAAGGCCCATTTTGATGAATTAGTGCCCGGTTTTTAATAAACCTATTAAAAACAAGGGCACTTTAATTAATCAAAATTGACATTTCACTGTTTTCTTCAAAAACTTACCTTTTAATCCTGAATGCCGCTTCAGCGATTCCCCGGCCGTCGGAAGCCTCTGCAGACGTCAGAAATGACGAATCAGGCTTCCTCCAATCACAGCTTCCCGCCCCGGGGGAATCTTGGCCTGATGCAACGCTGTGATTGGAGGAAGCCGGATTCGTCATTTTGGACCCGCGAAGACAGCTTGCGGCAGGCGGAGGAAGTGCTGGAGCGGCTGCCAGGATTAAAACAGTGAAATGTCAATTTTGATGAATTAAAGTGCCCTTGTTTTAATAGGTTTATTAAAAACCGGGCACTAATTCATCAAAATGGACCGTCACTTTAAATGGCAGTCAAAATTTTAGAATTATACAAGTAAATAATAACATTTGGAACACTGTAGTTAAATAGGCGTGAACATTTTAAACAAAATCTTTATATTTCTACATGGTCAGCATGGATAATCTGGATACTTTGCTTACCTCATCTTTGTCAAAATCTTCATCTATTTCAAACATGTGACTTGGAATCTTTTCTGGTCTAAACGATTTGCTAAACAAAAGATAATTGTGTTTTTTAATTGCTAAATCACATCTCATCTGTCACAGATGTTGCATGTTTTTTAAAAAAATGCTATGGGTATATTATATTATTTATTTATTTATAATTCTTTATTTATAAAGAGTCAACAGATTCCACATCACTGCTCATGGGTACAAGGAGAAAAGTAAGGAACATTTTTTACTGTTAAAACATATCTATCGGTGATATTTCAAGCAACATTTGTTAAAGGAGAATAATCACAAGGTGTGCAAGGTTTAAAAAAACAATACAAGATGGCAAAAGACTATATACAATGTCTACAGTCAATGTTTTGGGGTCATGGGAACTTAAAGTATGAAGATAAAGCTATATTCATTCATATATGTATCTCTGCATACCCAGAAGAAATGTTTGTTCAGGTGAGTTGTGCTTGAAAGGCAAATTACAGAGGGTAAAATAGAGAGCTGGAGGAAAGAGATTGGCAAAGACAATTTGTAAGGTAACTGTTTAAGTAGTTTTGAGACAAAAGGAAGTGGAACTATTGGGACTGTTTTATAAAATGGCCCTACAGAGTTTCAGTGCATTCTTTAAAAGGGAAAACAATAAGCTTGTGATGTTAATGGAGTAGAGCGAATCATTTAAAATACAGACAGTTTCTAAGCTAAGAGGTTGACCTTAGTGCAGACATGAAAAAGTAACAAAGAAGGATGGAAGCATTATTTGGCACACTTCAAAGGATGGTAATATGCATTGTATGTGGAGTACGGTATAATTAATTAAATAAAAGATAACAATTAATAATCATAGTTAAAATTAAAATTGTGGAACATGCCACTCGGTGAGGCTAAAATATATACTAAATAAAAATAAAAATAAAGCACTGCTATCTCTCCAAATATAACAGGATAATAGAGGGAAACTGTTTATTCGTTGTAGGACCTATAATGGTGCTGGTGGGTTAGCGTAAACTATATCAATAACTGTGGGGAAAAGTTTTCCCTTTACCAAATGCTAATAATTGCTAATAATTGCCCCCAGAGGGGATTAGCCACCACACCGAACCGAATCAACAAGAGAGAAATGTCCTACAAAATTTGCCAATAAAGGCCAACAAATTAAACACTTGATAGAGAGGAGCAGTGCGAACACCTGACACATGTTTCGCATCTGTTTTGTCAAAAGCGCCCGTGTCTCCAGCATGTGTTCCTTATCAAGGGCCGTTGACCAATCCGGCCGTTATGTAGATATGATGTCACGTGTCAATCGTCCAATCAAAGCGTATCTGCTATGATTGGGTTGCGAGTCAGGGTGTGTGTGTTTAGTGGCCAATCAGTGAGGCGATCACTGTTATGACAAGGTGATACGCCTCCCTGTAGTGCTCATGCAGTAAACTGTTATCATGCCATTTAAGGAAAAAGCATAAGATCGTAGTCAGAACTACAGAGTGGAATTCGGATCTATGAGTGTACTTATTTGCATGATCATATGGAATTTGGGAATTCTAAGTAACTCCTACCTTTGTCCAGACCAATGTGTGCAAGTAACTAAACTAATAGATCCGATTTCCACTCTGTAGTATCTCTCGGTTATATTTCAAGCAACATTTGTTAAAGGGACAGTCTACCAAAGAATTGTTATTGTTTTAAAAGATAGATAATCCCTTTATTACCCATTCCCTAGTTTTGAATAACTAACACAGTTATATTAATGTACTTTTTACCTATGTGATTACCTTGTATCTAGGAACCTTCTTCCAGCCCCCTGATCACATGACTGTGACTGTTTATTATCTATTGTCTTGCAGTTAGCATTGTTTTGTGCTAAATCTTAAATAACCCCCTGTGCCTGAACACAGTGTTATCTATATGGCCCACGTGTACTTTCTGTCTCTTTGTGCTGAAAAGACATTTTAAAAGCATGTGATAAGAGGCAGCCCTCAAAGGCTTAGAAATTAGCATATGAGTCTGCCTAGGTTTAGTTTAAACTAAGAATACCAAGAAAAAAAGCAAATTTGATGATAAAAGTAAATTGGAAAGTTGATTCAAATTAAAAGACCTATCTGAATAATGAAAGTTTAATTTATACTAGACTGTCCCTTTAAAGGAGAATAATCACAAGGTGTGCAAGGTTTCAAAAAGCAATGCAATATGGCAAAAGACTATATACGTCTACAGTCAAAATTTTGGGGTCATGGGAACTTAAAGTATGAAGATAAAGCTAGATTCATTCATATATGTATCTCTGCATACCCAGAAGAAAATTTTGTTCAGGTGAGTTGTGCTTGAAAGGCAAATTACAGAGGGTAAAATAGAGAGCTGGAGGAAAGAGATTGGGTAAGACAATTTGTAAGGTAACTGTTTAAGTAGTTTTGAGACAAAGGGAAGTGGAACTATTGGGACTGTTTTATAAAATAACCCTACAGAGTTTCAGTGCATTCTTTAGAAGGGAAAATAAGCTTGTGATGTTAATGGAGTAGAGCGAATCATTTAAAATACAGACAGTTTCTAAGCTAAGAGGTTGACCATAGTGCAGACATGAAAAAGTACCAAAGAAGGATGGAAGTATTATTTGGCACACTTTAAAGGATGGTAATATTGGCAAATAGAAAGTTGTGTGTATGAGAACTGCTCAAGTGTCAGAATGTAAGCTGAACCCAAATACCACACTAATCTCTCAAAAATGTGTGGTAAAAATGTGTAGCTAGTGGGGAGGATGGGTTAGCGCTCTGCTAGAGAGCAAAAACTGACTAATAGAAAAAATAAATACAGTTAGTGTCAGACTAATTAGCCCTATTTGATTTGGGAGTAGTAGTGCGGTCTAGGGATTTATGAAGCACCTATGTAAAAAAGCACCTATGTTAAAAACACATGATAGTTATAAGTAAAAGGTAATATGCAAATGTATTTAAGGATAGGATATCCACAATATCAATAAAAAAGTGTTGGCACTATATAATGGATATTAAATACATAAAACATTAGATTCGTAAGGGAATGTATTAAAAAACCTAAATAGCAAAGAAATAGCAGTTTAAAACATAAACATAAAATAAACATAAAATAAGTTTGAAAGTCTCAATAAGGCTGATTTTTTTGCCACAGTGTCTTTGAAATCGTTAGTAACGATGTGAGCTGAGAAAAAATCACTATTATTTGTGCAGCTGATAGATAGTTGAAAGATTGCTGTTTATTTGCAGTTTTGAAAGTACCTTCTGATACATTATATCAAACTGTGTCCGTGGTAATTGTTCCTCTGTTATCCTCTATGTGAAGCTAGTAGCCTCTATGCTGATGATGCTAGGAGCTGGGTCGCCATGCGGTTCCAATCAGACTCGTATGTCAGCTTTATGAGCTAATCCAAATGATCTAAATATGCAGCTTGTGCCTTGGAGTGGATGAGGAAAAAACAAAATTTATGCTTACCTGATAAATGTCTTTCTCTTTTCTCCTATGGTGTATCCAGTCCACGGGTTCATCCATTACTTGTGGGATATTCTCCTTTCCAACAGGAAGTTGCAAAGAGGACACCCACAGCAGAGCTGTCTATATAGCTCCTCCCCTAACCCCCACCTCCAGTCATCGACCGAAGGCAAGTAAGAAAAAGGAGAAACTATAGGGTGCAGTGGTGACTATAGTTTTAAAAAATAAAAACACCTGACTTAAAGTGACAGGGGGAGCCGTGGACTGGATACACCACAAGAGAAAGAAATTTATCAGGTAAGCATAAATTTTGTTTTCTCTTGTAAGGTGTATCCAGTCCACGGTTTCATCCATTACTTGTGGGATACCAATACCAAAGCTTAAGGACACGGATGAAGGGAGGGATAAGGCAGGAACTTAAACAGAAGGCACCACTGCCTGTAAGACCTTTCTCCCAAAAATAGCCTCAGAGGAAGCAAAAGTATCAAATTTGTAGAATTTAGAAAAAGTATGAAGCGAAGACCAAGTTGCTGCCTTGCAAATCTGTTCAACCGAAGCCTCATTTTTAAATGTCCATGTGGAAGCTACCGCTCTAGTAGAGTGAGCTGTAATCCTCTCAGGAGGCTGCTGGCCAGCAGTCTCATAAATTAAACGGATTATGCTTCTTAGCCAAAAAGAAAGAGAAGTTGCCGAAGCCTTGTGGCCTCTCCTCTTTCCAGAGTAGACAACAAACAAGGCAGATGTTTGACGAAACTCCTTAGTTGCTTGTAAGTAGAACTTTAAAGCACGAACCACATCCAGATTGTGCAACAACCGTTCCTTCTTGGAAGGATTCGGACACAGAGAAGGAACAACAATTTCCTGATTGATATTTCTATTGGAAACAACCTTAGGAAGAAAACCTGGCTTGGTACGTAACACCACCTTATCCGCATGGAAAATCAGATAGGGTGAATCACACTGCAGAGCCGATAACTCTGAAACTCTTCTGGCTGAAGAGATAGCAACAAGAAACAAAACTTTCCAAGATAAAAGTTTAATATCTAATGAATGCATAGGTTCAAACGGAACCCCTTGAAGAACTTTAAGAACTAAATTAAAACTCCATGGCGGAGCAACTGGTTTAAATACCGGCTTTATTCTGACTAAAGCCTGACAAAACTCCCGAACGTCTGGAACGTCTGCCAGACGCTTGTGAAAGAGAATAGAAAGAGCAGATATCTGTCCTTTTAAAGAACTAGCTGATAATCCTTTTTCCAATCCTTCTTGGAGAAAAGATAGAATCCTAGGAATCTTAACCCTACTCCATGAGAAACCCTTGGAATCACACCAATGAAGACATTTACGCCATATCTTGTGATAGATCTTCCTGGTGACAGGCTTCCTAGCCTGGATCAAGGTATCAATAACAGACTCAGAAAAACCACGCTTTGATAAGATCAATCGTTCAATCTCCACGCAGTCAAGCGTAGAGAAGTTAGATTTGAGTGTTTGAATGGACCCTGGATTAGAAGGTCCTGCCTCAATGGCAGAGGCCATGGTGGGCAGGATGACATGTCCACCAGATCTGCATACCAAGTCCTGCGAGGCCACGCAGGAGCAATTAAGATCACCGAAGCTTTCTCCTGCTTGATTCTGGCAATCAGACGCGGGAGAAGAGGAAACGGTGGAAACACATAAGCCAGGCTGAAGGACCAGGGCGCTGCTAGGGCATCTACTAGCGCTGCTGAGGATCCTTTGACCTGGACCCGTAACGATTAAGCTTGGCATTCTGACGGGACGCCATCAGATCCAGCTCCGGTCTGCCCCATAGATGAATCAGTTGGGCAAATATCTCCGGGTGAAGCTCCCATTCCCCCGGGTGAAAAGTCTGCCGACTTAGAAAATCTGCCTCCCAGTTCTCTACTCCTGGGATATGGAAAGCTGAGAGATGGCAAGAGTGAGCCTCTGCCCATAGAATTATCTTGGAAACCTCCATCATTGCCAGGGGACTCCTTGTTCCTCCTGATGGTTGATATAGGCTACAGTCGTGATGTTGTCAGACTGAAATCTGATGAACCTGACCACAGCCAGTTGAGGCTATGCCTGAAGAGCATTAAATATCGCTCTTAGCTCCAAAATGTTTATCGGGAGGAGGGCCTCCTCCTGAGTCCACGAACCCTGAGCTTTCAGGGAGTTCCAGACCGTGCCCCAGCCCAGAAGGAATCTGTTGTCACTATAGTCCACTCTGGCCTGCGGAAGCTCATTCCCCTGGACAGATGGACCCGAGATAACCACCAGAGAAGAGAATCCCTGGTCGCTTGATCCAGATTTAGCAGAGGAGAAAAATCTGTGTAGTCCCCATTCCACTGATTGAGCATGCAAAGTTGTAGTGGTCTGAGATGTAGGCGGGTAAACGGAACTATGTCCATTGCCGCTACCATTAGGCCGATTACTTCCATACACTGAGCCACTGACGGCCGAGAAATGGAATGAAGAGCACGGCAGGAAGTTAGCAGCTTTGATATCCTGACCTCTGTCAGAAAAATTTTCATTTCTACTGAATCTATCAGAGTCCCTAGGAAAGAAACTCTTGTGAGAGGGGAGAGAGAACTCTTTTCTCTGTTCACCTTCCACCCGTGAGACCTCAGAAAGGCCAGAACAATGTCCGTATGGGACTTGGCGACTTGAAGAGTCGACGCCTGGATCAAGATGTCGTCTAGGTAAGGAGCCATTGCTATGCCCTGCGGCCTTAGGACCGCCAGTAGGGACCCTAGAACCTTCGTAAAGATTCTTTGCGCCGTGGCTAACCTGAAGGAAAAAGCCACAAACTGGTAATGCCTGTCTAAGAAGGCGAACCTGAGGAACTGATGATGATTTCTGTGAATCGGAATGTGCAGATAAGCATTCTTTAAGTCCACGGTAGTCATATATTGACCCTCCTGGATCATAGGAAGAATGGTTCCAATTGTCTCCATCTTGAAGGATGGGACCCTGAGGAATTTGTTTAGGATCTTGAGATCCAAGATTGGTCTGAAAGTTCCCTCTTTTTTGGGAACTATAAATAGATTTGAATAGAAACCCTGCCCCTGTTCCTCCCTTGGAACTGGGTGGATCACTCTCATAACCAGTAGATCCTGGACGCAATGTAAGAATGCCTCTCTCTTTATCTGGTTTGCAGATAGTTGAGAGAGATGAAATCTCCCCTTTGGTGATGATCCTTTGAATTCGATAAGATATCCCTGGGAAACGATTTCCACTTCCCAGGGATCCTTAACGTCTCTTACCCAAGCCTGGGCGAAGAGAGAAAGTCTGCCCCCCACTAGATCCGGTCCCGGATCAGGGGCTACTCCTTCATGCTGTCTTAGAGACAGTGGCTGGATTTTTAGCCTGTTTCCCTTTGTTCCAAGCCTGGTTAGGTCTCCAGACTGGTTTGGACTGGGTGAAATTTCCCTCTTGTTTTGTACTAAGGGAAGCGGAAGCCGCGCCACTCCTGAAGTTCCGAAAGGAGCGAAAATTAGTCTGTCTGGTCCTTAACTTATTAGACTTATCCTGGAGAAGGGCCCTTGTGACCTTTTCCCCCAGTAATATCAGAAATGATCTCCTTCAGATCAGGCCCGAATAGGGTCTTACCTTTGAAGGGGATGTTAAGAAGCTTAGATTTTGATGAAACATCTGCTGACCAGGACTTAAGCCATAGCGCCATACGCGCCATGATGGCAAAACCTGAATTTTTAGCCGCAAGTTTAGTTAACTGAAACACGGCGTCTGAAATAAAGGAATTAGCAAGTTTAAGAGCTTTAATCCTGTCTAAAATCTCATCCCCCGGAGTCTCCACTTGAAGAGCCTCTTCTAGAGACTGGAACCAAAAGGCCGCTGCAGCCGTAACTGGAGCAATGCATGCAAGAGGCTGGAGAAGAAAGCCTTGATGTAAGAAAATTTTCTTTAGGAGACCCTCCAATTTTTTATCCATAGGATCTTTGAAAGCACAACTGTCTTCAATCGGAATAGTTGTATGCTTAGCTAAAGTAGAAATAGCTCCCTCTACCTTGGGGACCGTTTGCCACGAGTCCCGCACGGCGTCAGCTATGGGGAACATCTTTTTAAACACAGGAGGGGGAGAGAACGGTATACCTGGCCTATCCCATTCCTTAGTTATAATTTCCAAAAACCTTTTAGGGACTGGGAAAACATCAGTGTAAACAGGCACTGCAAAGTATTTGTCCATTTTACACAATTTCTCTGGTACCACAATGGGGTCACAGTCATCCAGAGTTGTTAAAACCTCCCTAAGCAATAAACGGAGGTGTTCAAGCTTAAATTTAAATGTTGACATGTCAGAGTCGGGCTGATGTAATAACTTCCCTGAATCTTAAAGATCACCCTCAGATATCAAATCCCTTGCGCCAACTTCGGAACATTGTGAGGGCATAACGGACATATCTACTAAAGTGTCAGAAAGCTCTGTATTTGTTCTAGCCCCAGAGCTGTCTCGTTTTCCTTGTAACCCTGGCAGTTTAGACAACACCTCTGTGAGAGTAGAACTCATAACTGCCGCCATGTCTCGTAAAGTAAAAGAATTAGACGCGCTAGACGCATCTTGCGTCATTTGTGCAGGTGTTACAGGTTCTGACCCATGGGGAGAGCTAGATGGCATGATCTCCCTTCTTACAGTCTGAGAATCCTCTGGTGATATTTTTTTTTTTAAAGCCACAATATGGTCTTTGTAACTTTTAGATAGTTCAGTACAAGTGGTACACATTCTAAGAGGGGGTTCCACAATGGCATCTAAACATATTGAACAGGTAGATTCTTCTACGTCAGACATGTTTAACAGACTAGCAAAGACACAAGCAAGATTGGAAAACACTTTATTAAAGTAAAAAACAACAATTTCCTCAAACCGGTACTGTACCTTTAAGAGAAAAAAAGTAGCACTTAAACTGCAAAACAGTTAAAAAAAGTAGTAAACTCTTCGAAATTTTTACAGTGTGTATATGAGACCAAGGTAATATTGCACTCCCTTGGAAATGGACGATTAACCCTTTGGCCCCCAAACCGGATTGAAAAAACGTCTACCACCGGTATAAAACCGCTAAACACCTCACCACAGCTCTGCTGTGGCGCCTACCTGACCTTAGGGACGAACAGGAATGAAAGAAACCCTCTTTAGTGGTCCTCAAACACAGAAGGACTCCTCAGATAAGCTTGATGTCTAAGCAACTGCGCAACTGAGGCACGAAAATAGGCCCCTCCCACCACACTCAATGTCAGAGGGGCCTTAAAGAAATACTCCTAGGAATTTCTGAAAAAGCCATGTGGACAATTAAACCCCAAAAACAAAGTTTAAACACTCTCAAAAAAACGATCTTCATGTGTAAAAAGAAAACGTTTTTATCACCTTAATCACCAGAAACAAATAACATGAGTAATAAATGAGAGAAGTAGTCCCAGATATAGAGTCACATTCAAAAGGATGGTAACACTCAAAGCCAGGACATCAGTGATGTGTGATAGGAACCACATGTACCAAGACTGTAAACGGTAATAACACACCCCCTTCAATCAGGAATATAATTCATATATGCGCCCCAGTCTTTTCAGGCATCCACTATTGCGGAATAAGGTGAAATTCAAAACTCACCCTTCTGCCTTAATGAGTCGCTGTGGTCCGTGTCCGGTGGTGGGGAATATTTCAGAGGCGTGCTCCTAAATGGGGATAAACAACGGCTGAACTGCCGGTTCCCCTGCAAGGATTTGCTGTACTCCGGATCCCCTACAATACCAGACTTCCGGAACTCCGTAGCGTAGCGTGTGACGTCATCGGGGGCCTGTGAAGCCGGGGGTGTGTAACGATCAGCCAATCAGGTTCCCAGAAAGCTCGAAAAATGAAAACCACTGGTCCACTTGATTTCGCTTGTGTGTGAGGAACTGTAGAAAAACTGCTGCCAAATGAGGGACTCCTTGTGATCCCAAAGAGAACAAAATATGAAAGGATGAAGCAGTAGTCTTCCAAGTATGAATAAAAAGTCCAATCTTTATTTCATAGTTAAAACATCACAGCAAGGGGTAAGAAGGTGCAGGCTGGTTGACTAGTTTCGGCTGTGTGCCGTAATCATAATCCTGCAGCCACTTAAAATTGTACATATTTAAAGGGGTTTCCAAACACAGTGATTGGTCAATGTTAATGGGAGTGTAAATCCACCCCCTCACATAATTTAACCTCTTACTGAACTTTTATCTGGGCCTGATAGGAGATTTGACCTTGTTAACATAGAGAAAGACTATAGGAAATAATGATCACAGATAATCAATGCATTTATGCAGGCTCAAAAATATGTTTAGATATATATATATATACATGTATCTAGTGCATATGAAGAGATATACAGCACATATTCATATGTTTATAACTATGTCATAGATATAGGTAATATAATATAATATAACCCAGTATGCACAAATTTATAGAGAATGTATAAAATCTAAAATATAAAATATATATAGCATCAGTATGTAGATGATCTGTATTCATGCTAGTATAATTATATATACAGGCATACATGGTTATAACAATAATGGAAAGATACAATATGCTATTTGAATTGTTAAATAACATACATACTATAATAAACACATTTCCAAGTCATATATATTATAGTATGTATGTTATTTAACAATTCAAATAGCATATTGTATCTTTCCATTATTGTTATAACCATGTATGCCTGTATATATAATTATACTAGCATGAATACAGATCATCTACATACTGATGCTATATATATTTTATATTTTAGATTTTATACATTCTCTATAAATTTGTGCATACTGGGTTATATTATATTATATTACCTATATCTATGACATAGTTATAAACATATGAATATGTGCTGTATATCTCTTCATATGCACTAGATACATGTATATATATATATATATAAACATATTTTTGAGCCTGCATAAATGCATTGATTATCTGTGATCATTATTTCCTATAGTCTTTCTCTATGTTAACAAGGTCAAATCTCCTATCAGGCCCAGAAAAAAGTTCAGTAAGAGGTTAAATTATGTGAGGGGGTGGATTTACACTCCCATTAACATTGACCAATCACTGTGTTTGGAAACCCCTTTAAATATGTACAATTTTAAGTGGCTGCAGGATTATGATTACGGCACACAGCCGAAACTAGTCAACCAGCCTGCACCTTCTTACCCCTTGCTGTGATGTTTTAACTATGAAATAAAGATTGGACTTTTTATTCATACTTGGAAGACTACTGCTTCATCCTTTCATATTAAATAACATGAGTGTTACCCAACCTAGCAAGCTTGATCCCAGTCGTTATTAAATCACTGCATCTAGCTTACCACATTTCCAAAAAGGCTCTGTCAGCATTTTCTAGACTATATCATCTCTCTAGAAAAAATAATACTGAACATACCTCAAAGCAGGCAATCTGCAGGCCGTTCCCCCAGCTGAAGTTTTCCCATACTCTTCAGTTATGTGTGAGAACAGCAATGAACCTTAGTTTCAATCTGCTAAGATCATTATCCTCAAGGCAGAATTCTTCTTCTAATTTCTGCCTGAGAGCAAACAGTACAACGCCGGTACCGTTTAAAATAACAAACTCTTGATTGAAGATGAAAACTACACTAAATCACCACATATCTCTTTATACTTCCTACTTGTCGAGAGCTTGCAAAGAGAATGACTGGAGGTGTGGGTTAGGGGAGGGGCTATATAGACAGCTCTGCTGTGGGTGTCCTCTTTGTAACTTCCTGTTGGGAAGGAGAATATCCCACAAGTAATGGATGAACCCGTGGACTGGATACACCTTACAAGAGAAAAGAAACAGGAACAGAGATTCTCCTGAAAGTGCTAATAAACGGTATTGCTGTGTTAAGTTCCTTGTTATATACAAAGGGACATTGAACACCCGTTAAACACTATGAGAGTCAGCGTTTAGCATTCAAAAGTGAATCCAAAGTGCTTTAAAGTTACAGGATACCTGGTAATAAAGTGCATCTACGCGTTTCAGGTATAGGTCAGCCTTTATCAAGATGCCCACCTTAGTTACCTGGTCGCCTTAAATACCAGAAAAGATTTCAATGATCTATGATTGACAAGTGTTTAGGTCAATCAAAAAAGTTCACACAGGTTCCGGTTAATATACAAAACTCTTGAGTTAATGGATCTGTGTCAAACTTATTTTATGTCTATGTTTTAAGCTGCTATTTCTTTGCTATTTGGGTTTTTGAATACATCCCCTTACGAATCTAATGTTTTATGTATTTAATGTCCATTATATAGTGCCGACACTTTTTTATTGATATTGTGGATATCCTATCCTTAAATAAATTTGTATATTACCTTTTACTTATAACTATCATGTGTTTTAACATAGGTGCTTTTTTACATAGGTGCTTCACAAAGGATGGTAATATGCATTCTGTGTGGAGTACGGTATCATTATTAAATAAAACATAAAATTTAATAACTATAGTTAAAAATAAAATTGTGGACCATGCTACTCGGTGAGGCTAAAATATATACACATTTCAACCTCTCCCTCAGCACTGGTACATTTCCCTTATCGATGAAAAATGCACTGGTCACACCTAACCTCAAAAAACCTTCCCTTGATCCTACCTCCCCATCCAACTACCGCCCTATTTCCCTCCTCCCTCTTGCTTCAAAGCTTCTCGAAAAACTAGTATATGCACCCCTATCCCATTTCCTTACGTTAAACTCCCTTCTTGACCCGCTGCAATCTGGATTTCGTCCCTATCACTCCACAGTGACAGCTATTGTTAAGGTCACCAATGACCTACTTACAGCAAAATCAAAAGGCCACTTCTCTCTGCTTATCCTCCTTGATCTGTCCGCAGCCTTTGACACTGTTGACCACCCTCTTTTGCTCCAAACCTTCCAATCCTTTGGCATCTGTGACACAGCCCTTTCATGGCTCTCTTCCTACCTGTCAAACCGTACCTTCAGTGTAGCCTTCTCTGGGGCCTCCTCTGCCCCGTCACCACTTTCTGTCGGAGTACCGCAAGGCTCTGTCCTCGGTCCCCTTCTCTTCTCAATCTATACGTCATCACTAGGTTCCCTAATTAAGTCCCACGGTTTCCAATATCATTTGTATGCCGATGACACCCAAATCTACTTCTCTGCACCAGACCTATCTCCTTCCTTGCTAACCTGTGTCACTAACTGTCTTTCCCACATCTCTTCCTGGATGTCCTCTCACTACCTAAAGCTAAATCTCTCCAAAACTGAGCTC
This sequence comes from Bombina bombina, assembly GCF_027579735.1. NCBI lineage: Eukaryota > Metazoa > Chordata > Amphibia > Anura > Bombinatoridae > Bombina > Bombina bombina. The sequence goes on along the minus strand of NC_069499.1, from coordinate 736,144,109 downwards.
CTCATTTTCCCCCCTTCTTCCAAAATCTCCACCCCCAATATATCTATAACTGGCGACAATTCCATCATTACCCCTACCCCGCATGCCTGATGTCTCGGGGTCACACTTGACTCAGATCTTTCCTTCACTCCTCACATTCAGTCCTTGGCTAAAGCCTGCCGCTTCCACCTTAAAAACATCTCCAAAAACAGAATTTATGCTTACCTGATAAATTACTTTCTCCAACGGTGTGTCCGGTCCACGGCGTCATCCTTACTTGTGGGATATTCTCTTCCCCAACAGGAAATGGCAAAGAGCCCAGCAAAGCTGGTCACATGATCCCTCCTAGGCTCCGCCTACCCCAGTCATTCGACCAACGTAAAGGAGGAATATGCATAGGAGAAATCATATGATACCGTGGTGACTGTAGTTAGAGAAAATAATTCATCAGACCTGATTAAAAAAACCAGGGCGGGCCGTGGACCGGACACACCGTTGGAGAAAGTAATTTATCAGGTAAGCATAAATTCTGTTTTCTCCAACATAGGTGTGTCCGGTCCACGGCGTCATCCTTACTTGTGGGAACCAATACCAAAGCTTTAGGACACGGATGATGGGAGGGAGCAAATCAGGTCAACTAGATGGAAGGCACCACGGCTTGCAAAACCTTTCTCCCAAAAATAGCCTCAGAAGAAGCAAAAGTATCAAATTTGTAAAATTTGGTAAAAGTGTGCAGTGAAGACCAAGTCGCTGCCTTACATATCTGATCAACAGAAGCCTCGTTCTTGAAGGCCCATGTGGAAGCCACAGCCCTAGTGGAGTGAGCTGTGATTCTTTCAGGAGGCTGCCGTCCGGCAGTCTCATAAGCCAATCGGATGATGCTTTTAAGCCAAAAAGAGAGAGAGGTAGAAGTTGCTTTTTGACCTCTCCTTTTACCAGAATAAACAACAAACAAAGAAGATGTTTGTCTGAAATCCTTTGTAGCCTCTAAATAGAATTTTAGAGCACGAACTACATCCAAATTGTGTAACAAACGTTCCTTCTTTGAAACTGGATTCGGACACAAAGAAGGCACAACTATCTCCTGGTTAATGTTTTTGTTAGAAACAACTTTCGGAAGAAAACCAGGTTTAGTACGCAAAACCACCTTATCTGCATGGAACACCAGATAAGGAGGAGAACACTGCAGAGCAGATAACTCTGAAACTCTTCTAGCAGAAGAAATTGCAACCAAAAACAAAACTTTCCAAGATAGTAACTTAATATCTACGGAATGTAAGGGTTCAAACGGAACCCCTTGAAGAACTGAAAGAACTAAATTGAGACTCCAAGGAGGAGTCAAAGGTTTGTAAACAGGCTTGATTCTAACCAGAGCCTGAACAAAAGCTTGAACATCTGGCACAGCCGCCAGTTTTTTGTGAAGTAAAACAGATAAAGCAGAAATCTGTCCCTTCAAAGAACTTGCAGATAATCCTTTCTCCAAACCCTCCTGTAGAAAGGATAGAATCTTAGGAATTTTTATCTTGTTCCATGGGAATCCTTTAGATTCACACCAACAAATATATTTTTTCCATATTTTATGGTAAATTTTCCTAGTTACAGGCTTTCTAGCCTGAACAAGAGTATCAATGACAGAATCTGAAAACCCACGCTTTGATAAAATCAAGCGTTCAATCTCCAAGCAGTCAGTTGGAGTGAAGCCAGATTCGGATGTTCGAATGGACCTTGAACAAGAAGGTCCTGTCTCAAAGGTAGCTTCCATGATGGAGCCGATGACATATTCACCAGGTCTGCATACCAAGTTCTGCGTGGCCACGCAGGAGCTATCAAGATCACCGAAGCCCTCTCCTGATTGATCCTGGCTACCAGCCTGGGAATGAGAGGGAACGGTGGGAATACATAAGCTAGGTTGAAGGTCCAAGGCGCTATCAGTGCATCTACTAGAGTCGCCCTGGGATCCCTGGATCTGGACCCGTAGCAAGGAACCTTGAAGTTCTGACGAGACGCCATCAGGTCCATGTCTGGAATGCCCCATAATTGAGTTATTTGGGCAAAGATTTCCGGATGGAGTTCCCACTCCCCCGGATGGAAAGTCTGACGACTCAGAAAATCCGCTTCCCAATTTTCCACTCCTGGGATGTGGATTGCAGACAAGTGGCAGGAGTGATTCTCCGCCCATTTAATTATTTTGGTCACTTCCTCCATCGCCAGGGAACTCCTTGTTCCCCCCTGATGGTTGATATATGCAACAGTCGTCATGTTGTCTGATTGAAACCTTATGAATTTGGCCTTTGCTAGTTGAGGCCAAGCTTTGAGAGCATTGAATATCGCTCGCAGTTCCAGAATGTTTATCGGGAGAAGAGATTCTTCCCGAGACCATAGACCCTGAGCTTTCAGGGGTTCCCAGACCGCGCCCCAGCCCACCAGACTGGCGTCGGTCGTGACAATGACCCACTCTGGTCTGCGAAAGCTCATTCCCTGTGACAGGTTGTCCAGGTTCAGCCACCAACGGAGTGAATCTCTGGTTCTTTGATCTACTTGGATCGTCGGAGACAAGTCTGTATAATCCCCATTCCACTGTCTGAGCATGCACAGTTGTAATGGTCTTAGATGAATTCGTGCAAAAGGAACTATGTCCATTGCCGCAACCATCAAACCTATTACTTCCATGCACTGCGCTATGGAAGGAAGAAGAACAGAATGAAGTACTTGACAAGAGCTTAGAAGTTTTGATTTTCTGGCCTCTGTCAGAAAAATCTTCATTTCTAAGGAGTCTATTATTGTTCCCAAGAAGGGAACTCTTGTTGACGGGGACAGAGAACTTTTTTCTATGTTCACTTTCCACCCGTGAGATCTGAGAAAGGCTAGGACAATGTCCGTATGAGCCTTTGCTTTTGACAGAGACGACGCTTGAATCAGTATGTCGTCCAAGTAAGGTACTACTGCAATGCCCCTTGGTCTTAGCACCGCTAGAAGGGACCCTAGTACCTTTGTGAAAATCCTTGGAGCAGTGGCTAATCCGAATGGAAGTGCCACAAACTGGTAATGCTTGTCCAGAAAGGCGAACCTTAGGAACCGATGATGTTCCTTGTGGATAGGAATATGTAGATACGCATCCTTTAAATCCACCGTGGTCATGAATTGACCTTCCTGGATGGTAGGAAGAATTGTTCGAATGGTTTCAATCTTGAACGATGGAACCCTGAGAAATTTGTTTAGAATCTTGAGATCTAAAATTGGTCTGAATGTTCCTTCTTTTTTGGGAACTATGAACAGGTTGGAGTAAAACCCCATCCCTTGTTCTCCTAATGGAACAGGATGAATCACTCCCATTCTTAACAGGTCTTCTACACAATGTAAGAATGCCTGTCTTTTTATTTGGTTTGAAGACAATTGAGACCTGTGGAACCTCCCCCTTGGGGGTAGTTCCTTGAATTCCAGGAGATAACCTTGAGAAACTATTTCTAGCGCCCAAGGGTCCTGAACATCTCTTGCCCAAGCCTGAGCAAAGAGAGAGAGTCTGCCCCCCACCAGATCCGGTCCCGGATCGGGGGCCAACACTTCATGCTGTTTTAGTAGCAGTGGCAGGTTTCTTGGCCTGCTTACCCTTGTTCCAGCCTTGCATCGGTCTCCAGGCTGGTTTGGTTTGAGAACTATTACCCTCTTGCTTAGAGGGTGTAGAATTTGAGGCTGGTCCGTTTCTGCGAAAGGGACAAAAATTTGGCTTATTTTTAGCCTTAAAAGACCTATCCTGAGGAAGGGCGTGGCCCTTTCCCCCAGTGATGTCTGAAATAATCTCTTTCAAGTCAGGGCCAAACAGCGTTTTACCTTTGAAAGGGATGTTAAGCAATTTGTTCTTGGAGGACACATCCGCTGACCAAGACTTTAGCCAAAGCGCTCTGCGCGCCACAATAGCAAAACCTGAATTTTTCGCCGCTAATCTAGCTAATTGCAAAGTGGCGTCTAAGATAAAAGAGTTAGCCAATTTAAGTGCTTGAACTCTGTCCATAACCTCCTCATACGAAGAGTCTTTATTGAGCGACTTTTCTAGTTCTTCGAACCAGAAACACGCCGCTGTAGTGACAGGAACAATGCATGAAATAGGTTGTAGAAGGTAACCTTGCTGAACAAACATCTTTTTAAGCAAACCCTCTGATTTTTTATCCATAGGATCTTTGAAAGCACAACTATCTTCTATAGGGATAGTAGTGCGTTTGTTTAGAGTAGAAACCGCCCCCTCGACCTTGGGGACTGTCTGCCATAAGTCCTTTCTGGGGTCGACCATAGGAAATAATTTTTTAAATATAGGGGGAGGAACAAAAGGTATGCCGGGCCTTTCCCATTCCTTATTTACAATGTCCGCCACCCGCTTGGGTATAGGAAAAGCATCGGGGGGCACCGGGACCTCTAGGAACTTGTCCATCTTACATAATTTCTCTGGAATGACCAAATTGTCACAATCATCCAGAGTAGATAACACCTCCTTAAGCAGAGCGCGGAGATGTTCTAATTTAAATTTAAATGTAATAACATCAGGTTCAGCTTGTTGAGAAATTTTTCCTGAATCTGAAATTTCTCCCTCAGACAAAACCTCCCTCCTGGCCCCTTCAGATTGGTGTGAGGGTATGTCAGAACCATTATCATCAGCGTCCTCATGCTCTTCAGTATCTAAAACAGAGCAATCGCGCTTTCTCTGATAAGTGGGCATTTTGGACAAAATGTTTTTAATAGAATTATCCATTACAGCCGTTAATTGTTGCATAGTAAGAAGGATTGGCGCACTAGATGTACTAGGGGCCTCTTGTGTGGGCAAGACTGGTGTAGACACAGAAGGGGATGATGCAGTACCATGCTTACTCCCCTCGCTTGAGGAATCATTTTGGGCAACATCATTATCAGTGGCATCATTGTCCCTACTTTGTTTGGACACTATGTCACATTCATCACATATATTTAAATGGGGAGGAACCTTGGCTTCCAAACATACAGAACATCGTCTATTTGATGGTTCAGACATGTTAACAGGCATAAACTTGATAACAAAGCACAAAAAACGTTTTAAAATAAAACCGTTACTGTCACTTTAAATTTTAAACTGAACACACTTTATTACTGAATATGTGAAAAAGTATGAAGGAATTGTTCAAAATTCACCAAAATTGCACCACAGTGTCTTAAAGCCTTAAAAGTATTGCACACCAAATTTGAAAGCTTTAACTCAGAGGGGAATACGATACCAAATGACGCCTTCAATAAGCTTTTTCAGTGGTTCTTAGCTCCTCACACATGCATCTGCATGCCTTGCTTTCCAAAAACAACTGCGCATTAGTGGCGCGAAAATGAGGCTCTGCCTATGACTAGAAAAGGCCCCCAGTGAAAAAGGTGTCCAATACAGTGCCTGCCGTTTTTTTTTTAATACATCCCCAAGATTAAAAGAACTATTCATAGTTATAATCCACTAAATATACTTATAAAGTAATCGTTTTAGCCCAGAAAAATGTCTACCAGTCTTTAAAGCCCTTGTGAAGCCCTTTATTCTTATACTAAACTAAGAAAATGGCTTACCGGTTCCCATAGGGAAAATGACAGCTTCCAGCATTACCAAGTCTTGTTAGAAATGTGTCATACCTCAAGCAGCAAAAGTCTGCCCACTGTTTCCCCCAACTGAAGTTAATTCATCTCAACAGTCCTGTGTGGAAACAGCCATCGATTTTAGTAACGGTTGCTAAAATCATTTTCCTCTTACAAACAGAAATCTTCATCTCTTTTCTGTTTCAGAGTAAATAGTACATACCAGCACTATTTTAAAATAACAAACTCTTGATTGAAGAATAAAAACTACATTTAAACACCAAAAAACTCTTAGCCATCTCCGTGGAGATGTTGCCTGTGCAACGGCAAAGAGAATGACTGGGGTAGGCGGAGCCTAGGAGGGATCATGTGACCAGCTTTGCTGGGCTCTTTGCCATTTCCTGTTGGGGAAGAGAATATCCCACAAGTAAGGATGACGCCGTGGACCGGACACACCTATGTTGGAGAAATTAGACACTTCCTTACACAAGACACAACTAAGATTTTAATCCACTCTCTCATTCTTTCCCGCCTTGATTACTGCAACTCTGTCCTCTCTGGTCTCCCCACCTGCCGCCTAGCTCCCTTACAATCCATAATGAATGCCTCTGCCAGACTCATCTTCCTTACACGTCGCTCTTCATCTGCTGCTCCTCTCTGCCAATCCCTTCATTGGCTTCCTCTTGCCTCTAGGATCAAACACAAAATTCTCACTCTGACATACAAAGCCCTCAACTGCACTGCTCCCCCCTATATCTCAGACCTTGTCTCTAGATACTCTCCCTCCCGTCCCCTTCGCTCTGCTCATGACCTCCTACTCTCCTCCTCTCTGGTTACCTCATCGCACTCCTGTTTATAGGACTTCTCCAGACTGGCTCCCATCTTGTGGAACTCTCTGCCTTGCCCCACAAGACTCTCCCCTAGTTTTGAAAGCTTCAAGCGCTCCTTAAAGACTCTACTGTTCAGGGATGCATACAACCTATGCTAACCTTACTTTATACCAGTTCCACTCCTCCATTGCTATCCCCTGAACCCCCTTAAGTCCAGCTGTTTGTAGATCACCTTCTTAAGAGCTAATTACAACAGTGCAACTCTTGGCAGGGCCCTCTACCCATCTGATCTCTTTAATTGTTTTGTTGTACTACCCTCTGTTTACAGCGCTGCGGAATCTGTTGGCGCTCTACAAATAATCGATAATAATAATATATACTAAATAAAAATAAAAATAAAGCACTGCTATCTCTCCAAATATAACAGGATAATGCTGATAGGAGTACTAATATAGAAGAAAACTGTCTATTGTAGGACCTATAATGGTGCTGGTGGGTTAGCGTAAGCGATATTAATAACTGTGGGGAAAAGTTTTCCCTTTACCAAATGCTAATAATTGCCCCCAGAGGGGATTAGCCACCACACCGAACTGAATCAACAATTGAGAAATGTCCTACAAGATATGCCAATTAAGGCCAACAAATTAAATACTAGATAGAGAGGAGCAGTGTGAACGCCTGACGCGCGTTTCGCATCTGCTTTGTCAAAGGCACCCGTGTCTCCAGCATGTGTTCCTTATCAAGGGCTGTTGACCGATCCGGCCGTTACGTAGATGTGACGTCTTGTGTCAATCGTCCAATCATAGCGTATCTACTATGATTGGCTTGCGAATCAGGGGGTGTGTGTTTAATGGCCAATCAGGGAGGCGATCACTGTTATTAACAAGATGATACGCCTCCCTCTAGTGCTCATGCGGTAAACTGTTATCATGCCATTTAAGGAAAAAGCATAAGATCATAGTCAGAACTACAGAGTGGAATTCGGATCTATGAGTGTACTTACTTGCATGATCATATGGAATTTGGGAATACTAAGTAACTCCTACCTTTTTCCAGACCAATGTTTGCAAGTAACTATACTAATAGATCCAATTTCCACTCTGTAGTATCTCTCGGTGAAATTTCAAGCAGTAGTATCTCTCAGTGATATTTCAAGCAACATTTGTTAAAGGAGAATAATCACAAGGTTTGCAAGGTTTCAAAAAGCAATACAAGATGGCAAAAGACTATATACAATGTCTACAGTCAATGTTTTGGGGCCATGGGAACTTAAAGTATGAAGATAAAGCTATATTCATTCATATATGTATCTCTGCATACCCAGAAGAAATGTTTGTTCAGGTGAGTTGTGCTTGAAAGGCAAATTACAGAGGGTAAAATAGAGAGCTGGAGGAAAGAGATTGGGTAAGACAATTTGTAAGGTAACTGTTTAAGCAGTTTTGAGACAAAAGGAAGTGGAACTATTGAGACTGTTGTATAAAATGGACCTACAGAGTTTCAGTGCATTCTTTAAAAGGGAAAACAATAAGCTTCCAAAGTGACCAAAACAATTACAAAACAACAAAAAGTATTGGTGCACATCCAACCACTTAAGTCCACTCTTTCATGGCATATTTGTATATGCTTCTGTCTGCCAAATATACTTACATAGCTTCTAATAAGATTGGGATAAACATCTCGCAATAATATTGGCTTATATTTGAGCTGCAAAAACAACTTAAGTGGTTGGATGTGCACCAATACTTTTTATTGTTTTGTAATTGTTTTGGTCACTTTGGTAGCACTCCCACAATATGTGTGTTAAAGGGACAGTCTACACCAGAATTTTTATTGTTTTAAAAGAAAGATAATCCCTTTATTACCCATTTCCCAGTTTTGCATAACCAACACAGTTATAATAATATACTTTTAACCTCTGTGATTATCTTGTATCTAAGCCTCTGCAAACTGCCCCTTTTTTCAGTTCTTTTGACAGACTTGCAGTCTAGCCAATCAGTGCCTGCTCCCAGATAACTTCTCGTGCACGAGCACAGTGTTATCTATATGAAATACGTGAACTAACACCCTCTAGTGGTGAAAAACTGTTAAAATGCAATCTGAAAGAGGTGGGCTTCAAGGTCTAAGAAATTAGCATATGAACCTCCTAGGTTAAGCTTTCAACTAAGAATACCAAGAGAACAAAGCAAAATTGGTGATAAAAGTAAATTGGAAAATTGTTTAAAATTACATGCTCTATCTGAATCATGAAAGTTTATTTTGGCCTAGACTGTCCCTTTAAGATTTAACAGTCCTTTTGTGGTGTGCTTAACCAAAAAAAACCTTTGTTGTATCTTTTGAATAGGGAGCTGACCAAATCCCTCCCCTTTGGTTAATGCACGCCACCCAGCCCAGGTGTGTTCCAGATAATGTAATTGTGATATACTTAATAAGCTAGAAAGCTTCACACTGTGTAGACATGACTTGCTGCAGTGTGGAAACTGGTTAGTGTTAGGACCAGTCTAAAGTGGGACACCTTGTAAGTGGTGACTGGCTTAGCAGAATATGATCATATTGTGTGACTAAGATCCCATTTCATTTAAAGGTATTTTTAACAGGCAAAAAAAAATGTTCAGCATAAATATAAGTCAATATTACTGCGAGATGTTAATCCCAATTTTATTTGAACTATGTAAGTATATTTAGCAGATAGAAGTATATTTGTTTTTGCAGCTCAAATATAAGCCAATATTATTGCGAGATGTTTATCCCAATCTTATTAGAAGCTATCGCCTAGATTTAGAGTTCTGCGGTAGCCGTCAAAAGCAACCTTAAGGGCTCCTAACGCTGCTTTTGGCCGCCCGCTAGTATTTAGAGTCAGCCAGGAAAGGGTCTAACGCTCACTTTCCAGCCGCGACTTTTCCATACCGCAGATCCCCTCCTATCTTTTCAATGGGATCTTCCTAACGCCGGTATTTAGAGTCTTGGCTGAAGTGAGAGGTAGACCCTCTACCGATAAGACTCCAGCCGCAGAAAAAAGTCAGTAGTTAAGAGCTTTATGGGCTAGCGCCGGTTTATAAAGCTCTTAACTACTGTGCTCTAAAGTACACTAACACCCATAAACTACCTATGCACCCCTAAACCAAGGCCCCCTCCACATCGCCGCCAGTATAATAAATATTTTTAACCCCTAATCTGCCGACCGTACACTGCCGCCACCTACATTATCCCTATGAACCCCTAATCTGCTGCCCCTAACATCGCCGACACCTACATAATATTTATAAACCCCTAATCTGCCCCCAACGTCGCCGCTACCTTACCTACACTTATTAACCCCTAATCTACTCTAATAAATGTATTAACCCCTAAAGCTAAGTCTAACCCTAACACCCCCCTAAGTTAAATATAATTTTAATCTAACTAAATAAATTAAATATTATTAACTAAAGTATTCCTATTTAAAGCTAAATACTTACCTGTAAAATAAACCCTAACATAGCTACAATATAACGAATAATTATATTGTAGCTATTTTAGGATCTATATTTATTTTACAGGCAACTTTGTATTTATTTAAACTAGTTACAATAGCTATTAAATAGTTATTTACTATTTAATAGCTACCTAGTTAAAATAATTACAAAATTACCTGTAAATTAAATCCTAACCTAAGTTACAATTAAACCTAACACTACACTATCAATAAATAAATTAAATCAATTAACTACAAGTACCTACAATTACCTACAATGAAATAAAATAAAATAAATTACAAAAAAACAAACACTAAATTACAAAAAATAAAAAAAGATGACAAAAATTTTAAGCTAATTACACCTACTCTAAGCCCCCTAATAAAATAACAAAGCCCCCCAAAATAAAAAAATTTCCCTACCCTAATCTAAATTAAAAAAGTTAACAGCTCTATTACCAGCCCTTAAAAGGGCTTTTTGCGGGGCATGCCCCAAAGAAATCAGCTCTTTTGCCTGTAAAAAAAAAACACAATACCACCCCCCAACATTACAACCCACCACCCACATACCCCTACTCTAACCCAAACCCCCCTTAAATAAACCTAACACTACCCCCCTGAAGATCTCCCTACCTTGAGTCGTGTTCACCCAGCCGGGCACCGATGGACCAAAAGAGGACATCCGGAGCAGCAGAAGTCTTCATCCTATCCGGGCAGAAGAGGACATCCGGACCGGTAGACATCTTCATCCAAGCGGCATCTTCTATCTTCATCCATCCGGAGAGGAGCGGAGCCATCTTCTTCCAGCCGATGCGGATCCATCCTTCTTCCACGATGCCTACTCGCCGAATGAAGGTTCCTTTAAATGACATCATCCAAGATGGCGTCCCTCGAATTCCGATTGGCTAATAGGATTCTATCAGCCAATCGGAATTAAGGTAGGAAAAATCTGATTGGCTGATTGAATCAGCCAATCAGATTCAAGTTCAATCGGATTGGCTGATCCAATTAGCCAATCAGATTGAGCTTGCATTCTATTGGCTGTTCCGATCAGCCAATAGAATGCGAGCTCAATCTGATTGGCTATTGTTCCATCTGATAATAGCTATTGTACCTAGTTAAAATAAATACAAAGTTGCCTGTAAAATAAATATAAATCCTAAAATAACTACAATATAATTATTCGTTATATTGTAGCTATATTAGGGTTTATTTTACAGGTAAGTATTTAGCTTTAAATAGGAAGACTTTAGTTAATAATATTTAATTTATTTCGCTAGATTAAAATTATATTTAACTTAGGGGGGTGTTAGGGTTAGGGTTAGACTTAGCTTTAGGGGTTAATACATTTATTAGAGTAGCGGCGAGGTCCGGTCGGCAGATTAGGGGTTAATAATTGTAGGTAAGGTAGCGGCGACGTTGGGGGGGGGGGCAGATTAGGGGTTAATAAATATTATGTAGGTGTCGGCGATGTTAGGGACAGCAGATTAGGGGTACATAGGTATAATGTAGGTTGCGGCGGTGTACGGAGCGGCAGATTAGGGGTTAATAATATAATGCAGGTGTCAGCGATAGTGGGGGCAGCATATTAGGGGTTAATAAGTGTAAGGTTAGGGGTGTTTAGACCCGGGGTTCATGTTAGGGTGTTAGGTGCAGACTTAGAAAGTGTTTTACCATAGGAAACAATAGGGCTGCGTTAGGAGCTGAACGCTGCTTTTTTGCAGGTGTTAGGTTTTTTTTCAGCCCAAACTGCCCCATTGTTTCCTATGGGGGAATCGTGCACGAGCACATTTTTCCAGCTAGCCGCTACCGTAAGCAACGCTGGTATTGAGAGTTGAAGTGGCGGTAAATATGCCTGTACGCTCCCTTTTTGGAACCAAACGCAGCCCTTCAGAGAACTCTAAATACCAGTGTTGTTTAGAAGCAGCACTAGAAAAAAAAACGCGTAGCTAACGCACCCCTTTGGCCGCAAAACTCTAAATCTAGGTGTATGTAAGTATATTTGGCAGACAGAAGCATATACAAATATGCCATGAAAGAGTGGACTTAAGTGGTTGGATGTGCACCAATACTTTTTGTTGTTTTTTAAAACAATAAGCTTGTGATGTTAAGGGAGTAGAGCGAATAATTTAAAATACAGACAGTTTCTAAGCTAAGAGGTTGACCTTAGTGCAGACATGAAAAAGTAACAAAGAAGGATGGAAGCATTATTTGGCAAACTTCACACATCCATGCTGTATTACAGGCCAAATTAGAAGCTTTAGATCGACTAATAGATTGCAGGTTTACAGAATTGAGAGACTCTTGCCATGCGTCAAGCTGGGCGGACTCACCTCTGAAAGGGCAAGGAAACATACCGGTAAATGCGTATACTACATGGCCTGAAGAATCTGCAGTTTTGCAATCTGGACAGTCCTCACATACTGTGTTGCCCAGCCTTACTCTAATTCCTCTACCCCTAGTTCTGAAAGGCCCCATACCTGAGGAACAGCATTCAGATTGTTCCTGGTTGCCTCTCGGCTGCCCTTGGGGGGATGCAGCTGGTCCCTGCGGGGGTAAGGAGGGCTCCGAAAATAAACAGAGTATGAGACTCTTGGACTATGTCGGGCACACAGAAGCATTGAAGATTCTGGCCAGCAGCGTGCAGGGGAACGACAGCATAGGGATATCGATAAGCAAGCAGATGCGGTCCGGGTCTGTCATGTGTTTGGCTGAAAATATAACATCACAAGCCGGGTTCTATTTACCTTTCCACTGCTGCACAAGAGTCGGTGTGGGATAGTTCTGGAGGCTTTGCTGTTGACGACATACTCCTTTGTGCTAGTACTGATCTCCTAGACTGTTATGAGTTTTAGTTATCAGAGCAGGAGACATGCAATAAGGTTTATGGCGCTTCATCACTACAAGCATTTATATGTCGTTCTTTTCTACTTTTACGTCTGCATTTCTTTATATTTAATGTTATCCCTTTGTAAGAGTTGGGAAATATCAGAGATGGGACTGTGTTTGTTGGTAACGTTGCATATAGATTCTTTCAGGTCCACTGAGAGAGTACTGCTCTATACAACTGAGATTACCGAATTGGATAGAGGTCACTATCTTTTGGGAATGAATGTTTTGCATTTATATGTGGGATTGCTTATAGTGTATATCTAAGACATACCAAACCTCACTAGAAGCCCTTTTATAGCTTATCGTTAGATATTCTAACTACATACATGACAGTGGCATCAGGCTTAGGTTTTTGGCTCATAGTCCACATATGAGGGACAATACTATGTGTGTAGGTATGCCCTGGAGGATGGGTATAGACTTCCTCTACCCCACTAAACGTATACTTCTATGTATAACTGGATATATGGGCTAGATTGCACATATTTTCGTTAAATGGTGAGTGTTCCGCCTATATGATGGAGATTCTAAAGTGTCTCTATATACATAAATGATAGACACCTTGGGGACATATCTAGAGTAATGCCCATCAAATAGTCAACTCTACGCAACGCCTTTTCCCAGCATGCAGAGAGTATATTCCCTCCCACATATAGGAGTTCAGCTATTATTTGAGTAATGAAGGGTATATCGGAGTTGCATTAAGCCTCAATAGAAGTAGTTCCTAATTTATCTATTACTTAACAAAATGCATCCCATGCTGTTCCAAGAGCTTCCTGATTTGTAATTAAGAAGAGATAACATGTCATTTTATTACTTGAAATTTGGTCTTTGCACGTGGAGTTTCCTCTGTGATAAGTATAAGATGTTTCTGGTTATCAATGACAGGTCTTTTATGACCACTCATTGAGCAATTAATTTGTGCAAGCTAAATTATATAATCATATAATTCACATGATATTTTATTATTCATTCCTTACAACTGGATTTTAGGTATCATATTATCAGGCGAACTAAACCAATCAAGAGGATTCCTTATTTACTTAACTAAATAAAAATGTGTCACATACCATAATAAAAGAGTATGTCAGCGCCTTGAGACCCTTAGGGGTGAATAGCCGCGCTTTACAAGAACCCAATAGATAGATAGATAGATAGATAGATAGATAGATAGATAGCTTATAAAGGGGCATCATAATGTATTATACTATTAGGTAGCTATTTATGTTTTGGAGGTACTAGGGTTGAGTTATCTTACAAATTAGTTTGAAAAAACAGAATTTATGTTTACCTGATAAATTACTTTCTCCAACGGTGTGTCCGGTCCACGGCGTCATCCTTACTTGTGGGATATTCTCTTCCCCAACAGGAAATGGCAAAGAGCCCAGCAAAGCTGGTCACATGATCCCTCCTAGGCTCCGCCTACCCCAGTCATTCGACCGACGTTAAGGAGGAATATTTGCATAGGAGAAACCATATGGTACCGTGGTGACTGTAGTTAAAGAAAATAAATTATCAGACCTGATTAAAAAAACCAGGGCGGGCCGTGGACCGGACACACCGTTGGAGAAAGTAATTTATCAGGTAAACATAAATTCTGTTTTCTCCAACATAGGTGTGTCCGGTCCACGGCGTCATCCTTACTTGTGGGAACCAATACCAAAGCTTTAGGACACGGATGAAGGGAGGGAGCAAATCAGGTCACCTAAATGGAAGGCACCACGGCTTGCAAAACCTTTCTCCCAAAAATAGCCTCAGAAGAAGCAAAAGTATCAAACTTGTAAAATTTGGTAAAAGTGTGCAGTGAAGACCAAGTCGCTGCCCTACATATCTGATCAACAGAAGCCTCGTTCTTGAAGGCCCATGTGGAAGCCACAGCCCTAGTGGAATGAGCTGTGATTCTTTCGGGAGGCTGCCGTCCGGCAGTCTCGTAAGCCAATCTGATGATGCTTTTAATCCAAAAAGAGAGAGAGGTAGAAGTTGCTTTTTGACCTGTCCTTTTACCGGAATAAACAACAAACAAGGAAGATGTTTGTCTAAAATCCTTTGTAGCATCTAAATAGAATTTTAGAGCGCGAACAACATCCAAATTGTGCAACAAACGTTCCTTCTTTGAAACTGGTTTCGGACACAGAGAAGGTACGATAATCTCCTGGTTAATGTATTTGTTAGAAACAACTTTTGGAAGAAAACCAGGTTTAGTACGTAAAACCACCTTATCTGCATGGAACACCAGATAAGGAGGAGAACACTGCAGAGCAGATAATTCTGAAACTCTTCTAGCAGAAGAAATTGCAACTAAAAACAAAACTTTCCAAGATAATAACTTAATATCAACGGAATGCAAGGGTTCAAACGGAACCCCCTGAAGAACTGAAAGAACTAAATTGAGACTCCAAGGAGGAGTCAAAGGTTTGTAAACAGGCTTAATTCTAACCAGAGCCTGAACAAAGGCTTGAACATCTGGCACAGCGGCCAGCTTTTTGTGAAGTAACACAGACAAGGCAGAAATCTGTCCCTTCAGGGAACTTGCAGATAATCCTTTTTCCAATCCTTCTTGAAGGAAGGATAGAATCCTAGGAATCTTAACCTTGTCCCAAGGGAATCCTTTAGATTCACACCAACAGATATATTTTTTCCAAATTTTGTGGTAAATCTTTCTAGTTACAGGCTTTCTGGCCTGAACAAGAGTATCGATAACAGAATCTGAGAACCCTCGCTTCGATAAGATCAGGCGTTCAATCTCCAAGCAGTCAGCTGGAGTGAAACCAGATTCGGATGTTCGAACGGACCCTGAACAAGAAGGTCTCGTCTCAAAGGTAGCTTCCAAGGTGGAGCCGATGACATATTCACCAGATCTGCATACCAAGTCCTGCGTGGCCACGCAGGAGCTATCAAGATCACCGACGCCCTTTCCTGATTGATCCTGGCTACCAGCCTGGGGATGAGAGGAAACGGCGGGAACACATAAGCTAGTTTGAAGGTCCAAGGTGCTACTAGTGCATCCACTAGAGCCGCCTTGGGATCCCTGGATCTGGACCCGTAGCAAGGAACTTTGAAGTTCTGACGAGAGGCCATCAGATCCATGTCTGGAATGCCCCACAGCTGAGTGACTTGGGCAAAGATTTCCGGATGGAGTTCCCACTCCCCCGGATGCAATGTCTGACGACTCAGAAAATCCGCTTCCCAATTTTCCACTCCTGGGATGTGGATAGCAGACAGGTGGCAGGAGTGAGACTCCGCCCATAGAATGATTTTGGTCACTTCTTCCATCGCCAGGGAACTCCTTGTTCCCCCCTGATGGTTGATGTACGCAACAGTTGTCATGTTGTCTGATTGAAACCGTATGAACTTGGCCCTCGCTAGCTGAGGCCAAGCCTTGAGAGCATTGAATATCGCTCTCAGTTCCAGAATATTTATCGGTAGAAGAGATTCTTCCCGAGACCAAAGACCCTGAGCTTTCAGGGATCCCCAGACCGCGCCCCAGCCCATCAGACTGGCGTCGGTCGTGACAATGACCCACTCTGGTCTGCGGAATGTCATCCCTCGTGACAGGTTGTCCAGGGACAGCCACCAATGGAGTGAGTCTCTGGTCCTCTGATTTACTTGTATCTTCGGAGACAAGTCTGTATAGTCCCCATTCCACTGACTGAGCATGCACAGTTGTAATGGTCTTAGATGAATGCGCGCAAAAGGAACTATGTCCATTGCCGCTACCATCAACCCGATCACTTCCATGCACTGAGCTATGGAAGGAAGAGGAACGGAATGAAGTATCCGACAAGAGTCTAGAAGTTTTGTTTTTCTGGCCTCTGTCAGAAAAATCCTCATTTCTAAGGAGTCTATTATTGTTCCCAAGAAGGGAACCCTTGTTGACGGAGATAGAGAACTCTTTTCCACGTTCACTTTCCATCCGTGAGATCTGAGAAAGGCCAGGACAATGTCCGTGTGAGCCTTTGCTTGAGGAAGGGACGACGCTTGAATCAGAATGTCGTCCAAGTAAGGTACTACAGCAATGCCCCTTGGTCTTAGCACAGCTAGAAGGGACCCTAGTACCTTTGTGAAAATCCTTGGAGCAGTGGCTAATCCGAAAGGAAGCGCCACGAACTGGTAATGTTTGTCCAGGAATGCGAACCTCAGGAACCGATGATGTTCCTTGTGGATAGGAATATGTAGATACGCATCCTTTAAATCCACCGTGGTCATGAATTGACCTTCCTGGATGGAAGGAAGAATAGTTCGAATGGTTTCCATCTTGAACGATGGAACCTTGAGAAACTTGTTTAAGATCTTGAGATCTAAGATTGGTCTGAACGTTCCCTCTTTTTTGGGAACTATAAACAGATTGGAGTAGAACCCCATCCCTTGTTCTCTTAATGGAACAGGATGAATCACTCCCATTTTTAACAGGTCTTCTACACAATGTAAGAATGCCTGTCTTTTTATGTGGTCTGAAGACAACTGAGACCTGTGGAACCTCCCCCTTGGGGGAAGTCCCTTGAATTCCAGAAGATAACCTTGGGAGACTATTTCTAGCGCCCAAGGATCCAGAACATCTCTTGCCCAAGCCTGAGCGAAGAGAGAGAGTCTGCCCCCCACCAGATCCGGTCCCGGATCGGGGGCCAACATTTCATGCTGTCTTGGTAGCAGTGGCAGGTTTCTTGGCCTGCTTTCCCTTGTACCAGCCTTGCATTGGTCTCCAAGCTGGCTTGGCTTGAGAAGTATTACCCTCTTGCTTAGAGGACGTAGCACTTTGGGCTGGTCCGTTTCTACGAAAGGGACGAAAATTAGGTTTATTTTTTGCCTTGAAAGGCCGATCCTGAGGAAGGGCGTGGCCCTTACCCCCAGTGATATCAGAGATAATCTCTTTCAAGTCAGGGCCAAACAGCGTTTTCCCCTTGAAAGGAATGTTAAGTAGCTTGTTCTTGGAAGACGCATCAGCCGACCAAGATTTCAACCAAAGCGCTCTGCGCGCCACAATAGCAAACCCAGAATTCTTAGCCGCTAACCTAGCCAATTGCAAAGTGGCGTCTAGGGTGAAAGAATTAGCCAATTTGAGAGCATTGATTCTGTCCATAATCTCCTCATAAGGAGGAGAATCACTATCGACCGCCTTTATCAGCTCATCGAACCAGAAACATGCGGCTGTAGCGACAGGGACAATGCATGAAATTGGTTGTAGAAGGTAACCCTGCTGAACAAACATCTTTTTAAGCAAACCTTCTAATTTTTTATCCATAGGATCTTTGAAAGCACAACTATCCTCTATGGGTATAGTGGTGCGTTTGTTTAAAGTGGAAACCGCTCCCTCGACCTTGGGGACTGTCTGCCATAAGTCCTTTCTGGGGTCGACCATAGGAAACAATTTTTTAAATATGGGGGGAGGGACGAAAGGAATACCGGGCCTTTCCCATTCTTTATTAACAATGTCCGCCACCCGCTTGGGTATAGGAAAAGCTTCTGGGAGCCCCGGCACCTCTAGGAACTTGTCCATTTTACATAGTTTCTCTGGGATGACCAACTTGTCACAATCATCCAGAGTGGATAATACCTCCTTAAGCAGAATGCGGAGATGTTCCAACTTAAATTTAAATGCAATCACATCAGGTTCAGCTTGTTGAGAAATGTTCCCTGAATCAGTAATTTCTCCCTCAGACAAAACCTCCCTGGCCCCATCAGACTGGGTTAGGGGCCCTTCAGAAATATTATTATCAGCGTCGTCATGCTCTTCAGTATCTAAAACAGAGCAGTCGCGCTTACGCTGATAAGTGTTCATTTTGGCTAAAATGTTTTTGACAGAATTATCCATTACAGCCGTTAATTGTTGCATAGTAAGGAGTATTGGCGCGCTAGATGTACTAGGGGCCTCCTGAGTGGGCAAGACTCGTGTAGACGAAGGAGGGAATGATGCAGTACCATGCTTACTCCCCTCACTTGAGGAATCATCCTGGGCATCATTGTCATTGTCACATAAATCACATTTATTTAAATGAATAGGAATTCTGGCTTCCCCACATTCAGGACACAGTCTATCTGGTAGTTCAGACATGTTAAACAGGCATAAACTTGATAACAAAGTACAAAAAACGTTTTAAAATAAAACCGTTACTGTCACTTTAAATTTTAAACTGAACACACTTTATTACTGCAATTGCGAAAAAACATGAAGGAATTGTTCAAAATTCACCAAATTTTCACCACAGTGTCTTAAAGCCTTAAAAGTATTGCACACCAAATTTGGAAGCTTTAACCCTTAAAATAACGGAACCGGAGCCGTTTTGAACTTTAACCCCTTTACAGTCCCTGGTATCTGCTTTGCTGAGACCCAACCAAGCCCCAAGGGGAATACGATACCAAATGACGCCTTCAGAAAGTCTTTTCTAAGTATCAGAGCTCCTCTCACATGCGACTGCATACCATGCCTCTCAAAAACAAGTGCGCAACACCGGCGCGAAAATGAGGCTCTGCCTATGCTTTGGGAAAGCCCCTAAAGAATAAGGTGTCTAAAACAGTGCCTGCCGATATTATTATATCAAAATACCCAGATAAAATGATTCCTCAAGGCTAAATATGTGTTAATAATGAATCGATTTAGCCCAGAAAAAGTCTACAGTCTTAATAAGCCCTTTTTGAAGCCCTTATTTACGATCGTAATAAACATGGCTTACCGGATCCCATAGGGAAAATGACAGCTTCCAGCATTACATCGTCTTGTTAGAATGTGTCATACCTCAAGCAGCAAGAGACTGCTCCCTGTTCCCCCAACTGAAGTTAATTGCTCTCAACAGTCCTGTGTGGAACAGCCATGGATTTTAGTGACGGTTGCTAAAATCATTTTCCTCATACAAACAGAAATCTTCATCTCTTTTCTGTTTCTGAGTAAATAGTACATACCAGCACTATTTCAAAATAACAAACTCTTGATTGAATAATAAAAACTACAGTTAAACACTAAAAAACTCTAAGCCATCTCCGTGGAGATGTTGCCTGTACAACGGCAAAGAGAATGACTGGGGTAGGCGGAGCCTAGGAGGGATCATGTGACCAGCTTTGCTGGGCTCTTTGCCATTTCCTGTTGGGGAAGAGAATATCCCACAAGTAAGGATGACGCCGTGGACCGGACACACCTATGTTGGAGAAATTAAAAAATAGGTATCATTACCCAGCAGAAATACTGGGTATCTATATATCAAGCCTGTTTTGTTGGGTGTCAACATTTAGTTTGGATATTAGTATGTATCTATGATCTACCATATATGTTGATTTCTGTATTTGGTGACATTGTTTACTTATAAGCTGTTTATGTACAGGCTATAGCATATCAAAAATGTTATGAGTTTCATTATAGTAACAATATTGTTTTGCTAAATACCTTAAAAAAAAAATAAAGCACTGCTATCTCTCCAAATATAACAGGATAATCCTGAAAGGAGTACTTATATAGAAGGAAACTGTCTATTCGTTGTAGGACCTATAATGGTGCTGGTGGGTTAGCGTAAGCTATATCAATAACTGTGGGGAAAAGTTTTCCCTTTACCAAATGCTAATAATTGCTAATAATTGCCCCCAGAGGGGATTAGCCACCACACCGAACCGAATCAACAAGAGAGAAATATCCTACAAAATATGCCAATAAAGGCCAACAAATTAAACACTTGATAGAGAGGAGCAGTGCGAACACCTGACGCGTGTTTCGCATCTGCTTTGTCAAAGGCGCCCGTGACTCCAGCATGTGTTCCTTATCAAGGGCCGTTGACCAATCCGGCAGTTGCATAGCTGTGACGTTGCATGTCAATCGTCCAATCATAGCGTATCTGCTATGATTGGGTTGCCAGTCAGGGGATGTGTGTTTAGTGGCCAATCAGGGAGGCGATCACTGTTATGACAAGGTAATACGCCTCCCTGTAGTGCTCATGCAGTAAACTGTTATCATGCCATTTAAGGAAAAAGCATAAGATCGTAGTCAGAACTACAGAGTGGAATTATTTTAGCCTCACCGAGTAGCATGGTCCACAATTTTATTTTTAACTATGATTATTAAATGTTATGTTTTATTTAATTAATTATACTGTACTCCACACAGAATGCATATTAACATCCTTGGAAGTATGCCAAATAATGCTTCCATCCTTCTTTGTTACTTTTTCAAACTATCACACACGGCATTAGGCACTACCTCCTCTATACACCTAGGATTGTTCTAGGAGGTTTAATGACTGGTTTACTATATCCCACCCACCCTAGAGGTAACTAGGGGCTCTTCTCTTTTGACCATAGTGCAGACATTGCAACAGGGGTGAAGCAGCTGACTGTTTTGACCTAGTTATCTATAACTAGTCCTAAAGCCCGTTAACACTGGCCATTTTTTGCAGTACATCGATCCTACCCCTTGCTCTCTCTCTCTCCCCCTCTCTTTTGGGCTCTCTCGCTCCACCTCACTTTTGCTCTTTCTCCCCCCTCTCTTTTGCTCTCTCTTTCCCCCTGTCTCTTTTGCTCTTTCCCCTCTCCCCGCCTCTCTTTTGCTCTCTCTCTCCCCCCTCTCTTTTGCTCTCTCTTTTTCCCCCTCTCTCTTGTGCTCTCTCCCCCTCTCTTTTGCGCTCTCTCGCACCAACTCTCTTTTGCGCTCTCTCACTACACCTCTCTTTTGCTCTCTCTATCGCCTCTCTTTTGCTCTCTCCCCCCTCTCTTTTGCTCTCTCCCCCCCTCTTTTGCTCTATTTCCCCCTCTCTTTTGCTCTCTCTCTCTCCCCCCTCTCTTTTGCTCTCACCCCCTTTTCTTTTGCACTCTTTCCCCCTCTCTTTTGCGCTCTCTCTCCCCCTCTCTTTTGCACTCTCTCTCTCCCTTCTCTCTCCTGTGCTCTCTCTCTCCCCTCTCTCTTTTGCGCTCTCCCCCCCTCTATTTTGTGCTCTCTCCCCCCCTGTCTTCTGAAGACTCTCTCCCCTTCTCTTTTGCGCTCTCTCTCTCCCCCTCTCTTTTGCACTCTCTCTCCCCCATCTCTTTTGCGCTCTCTCTCTACTCCCCCTCTTTTGCACTCTCTCTCCCCCCTCTCTTTTGCGCTCTCTCTCCCCCTCTCTTTTGCGCTCTCTCTCCCCCCCTCTCTTTTGCGCTCTCTCCCCCTCTCTTTTGCGCTCTCACCTCCTCTCTTTTGTGCTCTTTCCCCCCTCTCTTTTGCTCTGTCTCTCTCCCCTCTCTTTTGCTCTCTCTCTCCATCCCTCTCTTTTGCTCTCTCTCCCCCCCTCTTTTGTTCTCTCTCCCCTCTCTATTGCTCTCTGTCCCCCCTCTCTTCTTTTGCTCTCTCTCTTCCCCTCTCTTTTGCTCTCTCTCTTCCCCCCTCTTATTTTCTCTCTCCCCCTCTATTTTGCTCTCTCTCTTCCTCCCTTTCTCTTCCCTCTATTTTGCTCTTTCCCCTCTATTTTGCTATCTCCCCCTTCTTTTTTGCTCTTTCCCCTCTCTTTTGCTCTCTCTTACCCTCTCTTTACCTGTTTCCCATCTCTTTTGCTCTCTCCCCCTCTCTTTCTATCTCCTTCCCCTCTCTCTCTTGTGCATGCCCGCGCCCGGCCCCGCCCCCGCCGCACCCGGTCACGAGCCCGCTCACGCCCGGCCACGTCAGCTCACACCCCGACCACGCCCACTCACACCCGACCACGCCCACTGTGCCGCAGCAGATCAGGTAGACTCTAAGGCGAGGTGTGTTTGTCCTTGTGCTGTCTCTACTGCGCATGACAGCTTCGGACGTTTTTACCTTTCACAGGAGCCCACGGCAAAAAAAAAAAATTGGCTAAGAGGTGATATTTTCACCTCTTAGCCAATAGCCGTGTGGTAAATCCGGCTCCCATGGGCGCCAAGCCAGAATTACCGCACGGCTACTGGCTAAGAGGTGAAAATGTCACCTCTCAGCCAAAACATTTTTTTGCCGTGGGCTGCTGTACAAGGTAAAAACGTTGATCGATTGAAACAAATAAAGGAGCTTTCTACATAAAGTATATTATACTTGATGAATGAAAGTCCCCTTTATTTGTTTCAATAGTAAATCCTAGCGTTTGTAAAACGCTAGGATTTACTTTCACTTTAAGTGCAGATATGCACATTTGTTAGTAACATATTAACTGAGCATTTGCAGTTGGGAACTAAGATAACTGTGGATAATGTGTGATGACTGTTCACTGTTCACGTGTAATCAATATGAAAATGAAGAAGTAGCAAACCATTGTGTATTAAATTATGAATCACTCCTCCTGATGCTAAAATTGACACACTGAATGAAAGGGCACTCTTTAAAAAAATTAAAGGTTAGGAATAAGATGGGATTTCTAATTTAACATAACATTTATTGATATGTTATAACCGTTTCAGATATTGATATTTATTTATGATTCTACGCTATATTTTTTTTCATGGTTTATTAACTGTTAATTATTTTTTTCTATTTTATTTACTTGCAGATTCAGTCCTTTTATGAAAAAAAAACTGAACACACAGCTTTAGATTGAATTTTTAAGCATAAACATAAAATTCACTTTTGGATACTTCAGATATTAGTAGATGTCGTATTATAGGTGTGTTGCATGCAAAATGTATCCCTGACTAAACTACTAAAATATGTGTATTTAAGAGATATTTTGTAGGTATCAGAATATTGTTGAGTTGTAGCCAAAGAAGATTTGGTTGAACTAACATTCTCTATATGATTAAAATGAATTAAATATAAATTATAATAAATAAAATCATTTTAAATGAGCTGTAGGTATTGATACCCTTCTTCCATCAGTACTAATGTAATGTTAACTAGTTATTTCTGTTATTGGATTATGCTGTTTGGTCATTTTTTCTGTGTTAAAGTTTTTCTTTTTTTCAGGGGGGGAAATGAATTAAATAAATAATGATAATATTATAGAGAACACTTACCAAGGTAAACTTCTAAAATCACCAGAATATTCTTCATATTTGTAGTTGACTACTTTCCAGTCAGAGCTGTAGTATTTAATGCACTGCAAACATCAACAGTCAACAATTTAGATATAAATGCTAGAATCATATAGGCATACACAAATCTTCTACAAAAACAATGACAAATGCAATTAAAAGAAAAAGTTTTGATGTCATGCATTGAGAATAGCATGTTATTTATTTATATTTTATTTCTTTTTAATTTTTTTA